>NW_020664526.1:1008947-1026048 GCF_002925995.2 Terrapene triunguis | reverse complement strand
TATGTATGTATGTATGTATGTATGTATGTATGTATGTATGTATGTATAATAATGCTGCAAAAAAAGTTGAAGTCACCTGCCTTTTCAATTTCTTTTGCAGTACAGAAAAATGATAGTAATTCATACAGCTCTGGCAGATCCTCAAGGATCCTCATTTTTTCTTGTTTTTAAGACATGCATCCAATTCCACCTGCGAGATCCTGCACTACCACCACCAAGCTGCATACTGAGGGTTTGTCTACCCTACAGCTGCTGGTCAATTTAAGCTACGCAATTTGAGTTGTATTAGTAGCGAAACTCAAGTCGACGTAGCTTAGATCTACTTATCGCGGGGTCCGCACTACGCTATGTCGACGGGAGATGCTCTCCCACCGACATTGCTTCTGCCTCTCGTTGAGGTGGTGTACAGAAATCGATGGGAGAGCGCTCTCCCATCAATTGAGCGCGTCTTCACTAGACCCACTAAATCGATGCCACTGCATCGATTGCAGCAGCGCCAATTTAGCTCCATAGTGAAGATCAGCCCTCAGATAAGAAAGGGTCTGCACACTAAGTTCCATGCTATTCCTTACTTACTTAGCAAGAACAATTAAGATGCACTTCCTTCTTCCCCCTGATGGTTTAATGTTTTGATCCTACTTCCATTGACATCTGTGGGAGTTCATCTGTGTGCACTTCAATGATGCAGGATCCATCCCTTAAGGAGTAAGTCAAGAGAATTTAACACAGGCACCAGCCAAAAACCTGGGTTGAATTAATCATTAAATGCTCAAAATCTGTGTCCTCCCATCATGTCATTTTGCCTGCAGCCGGGGGAGAGAATCCAAGTCTCTAAAGTAGATATTAGTTTTCTGGTCCATCAGTGACGTTGTTCACTATGGAACAGTTGTTCTCATTCCTTACTATTCTTGAATACACTTGTCAGAAAAGCTGTTCTATTACCAAGACCAAGATGAAATTATCTACCACATATTACTCAACTGAGATCTTTACTGAATTTGTTTTTAAAGTAAGTCATTTGTTGGGCCTTCTAGTGCAATTCCAAACTTTACCGTAATACAAAAACATGAAGTGTACTTCATAGCTTTTCATCCTCACAATATCCACGATCTAAGGTTTCTATCTTCATTTCAATAAGAAACTGACTCACTAATTTACTTAATGCAAAGAGTGTCTACCACAGATGGCACTAAGACCATGTCTACACTACAGACCCTATAGTGGCACTGCTGTACCACTACTGCTGCGCTGCTGCAAGCTCTCTCATGTAGCAGCTCTCCTGCTGGCATAATTAAACCACGTCCAATGAGCAGCAGCATACTGTTATCCACACCAGCACTTCTGTCCATGGAACTTAGGTCGATCAGTGGGGTTATTTTTTTCACACCGCTGACCAACAAAAGTTTTACTGACAAAAGTGGTAGTGTAGACAAAGCCTTAGACAGACTCAGGAGTTCCTAATTGTGTTTAATCAACATTTGTGTTCATAAATTACTTCAAATATATTGACTTGTATTACTGCACTTCTTACTGAAATGCACAGAAACCAAAAGCTACTAATTCATTACACACAACAAATAAATAGTTACGCCTACGCAATCTTCAAGTCAACTTGATAGCTACTACTATGGGTAGGTCTACACTTAAAAGGCTGCATTGGTGCAGCTGCGCCACTGTAGTGTTTAAGGCAACATGCTCCTTGCCGACAGGAAAGCTTCTCCTCTAAGTGTAGTTAATCCACCTCTTCAAGAAGCAGTAGCTATGTCTCCCATCAACATAGCGCTGTCTACACCAGGGATTAGGTTGGTATAACTATGCCATTCAGGGGTGTGGATTTTTCCCACCCCTGAGCGACGCAGTTATACCTATATAAGCCTGTAGTGTAGGCCTGGCCTATACAACAGATAGACATTGTTACTTTGATGAATGATTGCATCATATTTTATAGTCTGGATCAGTTACACTTTATACATTCAATGCCAACTTTCTTCAGAGGCAGTTTCATCTTTTCTTTTTAAAAAATTCTTTCCAAAAGTTGCTTTGAGGACACATTTCATTAATCTTTGTTTCTATCTAAAGAATAAGCATGTCGTATGAGCCTGAAAATTCAAGGTCGAGGAACAGTTATGCCCCCAAAGCCTAGTTAAAGTCTCAAATGACCTTTACTGCCTACCGTTAAATTGAGCTGGATTACTTATTTAAATGAGTTATGTTTCTCAACAGAAGTGTAAAGTCAGGTTAGTGAAGACAGTGTAATTTACCGTCTTGTTGAAGACTGATTCAATATGATGTATCATGGTTATACTTTAGGCTCACAGAATTACTGCATACAGCTTTTTCATATGCCACACCATTGAATGCACCTCTGACTATACGGAGTCTCCTTTGAAATACTACAATGCTCAGTAAACCTCAAAAGACATTGAGGAGATAAGCATGATAACTATTTTCTAATGTGAAATACACAGAGCGACAAAACTCAAGGAAGCACAAAGGAAATTTATTTGAGCCTGTACGGTTTACTGCTGTCCTGTATCACACATGGAACAAGAGTTCCAGGAAGAAGTAGTTCAACAAGAAGTTAAAGCTCTTGTCACTAAATTTATAAAATATGGCTTCTATATATTTAAGCAAGCAGAGACTTCCTATTTGAGAAGTATAAACTAAAAGTATATGATGTAATACAATAAAATTACAAGTTTGATCAAAGTATCTTAGACCCAAAAGATTACTCCAACTGAGGCAAGAGACTTTATTATAAGATTAACATTTCCAGATCCATGAAGTGCCAACAAATGCAAACTTCAACTTTTACGTGTTTGGAATCAATATATTGCACAGCTCTTCTCAGGCTTACATTAAAGAACAAAGCATAAAAAGGAACAGATTACTCGCTAATGCTTCCTCTTGTTCAGAAGAATAGACCACACCCCAAAACGCCACAAAACGCAAGTGATGGAGAGTGGAGTCTGACTGGCTCTCTTGCAATTCACCTCTCACTACACTGACAGCCCCTTGAAATACTACTGTTTAGAAGGGTGTCTATAATTAAGCATTCCCACCCATCACAGCCCTAAAAGGGAAATTAGACTCATGTATAGATTAAAGGCATAAATTTCTTAAACCAAAATTTATTTAACAGATTACAGCCTTTCCTTCAGATTTTGGGGTGTTGTACTTGATAAGACATTATCACAAGAAGCTATGAAACAAATTACAAAGTCAGCCATACAGGCATATTTTTTTCACATTTTATTTTAACAACAAAAAAAACATTTAACAATTTTACTAGGTGAAGAGAAAATAGCTTCTCCTTTTACCAAAAACTTCAGTGCTTTTGATTCACTGTTCTTTCTGGAAGCCAGTTCCTGATGTGGTATTTATGCTTGATCTTAATGAGTGTGGACATGGCTGTAGCAAAGCATCTCTGAAGGCAAATTAAAGAAGCGGTACCAAATATCTTCTGTTATAATTTTCTCCCCTTCCTTTGTCAAGTCCTTGAATAGGACTTTGAGCCTCTAATTAAATAGCAGGTGATTACACTACAATTATTTACTCTTGGGGTAATTCTGCACCACTGCACGTGCGCAGAATTCATGTCCCCCACAGATCTCTTTGCTTCCCTGCAAAAAAATGACTGTCTGACAGAGAAGCAATGGGAAGCTGCAAGAGTAGTCATGCGCCACTCCCTAGCAGAGCAGGTATATCATTTCAGGCACCCGGAGCAGCCAGCGGAGAGGTAAATCTCTGCGAGGCTGGGGACACCCCAGCCAGTGGCCCCCACACTGAGCCCCTCCACACTTGGATCCTGCCTGGTTAAGCCTGCCTGCCCCACACCTGGTGCAGAGGGGCAGGGCCCGAGGGTATTTCTGGGGCAGGCCCAAGCCTTGTGCTATGTCAGGGTCAGATGCAGCATCAGTGCCAAGTCTATGTCCCGGTGATGGGGGGGCTACAGGATGATCTCCCACCTTCGTGCAACCAGTGACCTCTGCTCCCCACTGCCATGCTGAGCCTCTGCATTTATTTATTGAAAAATGAAACTTACAGAATTTTAAAATACTGTGTGCAGAATTTTTAATGTTTGGGCGCAGAATGCTCTCAGGAATAACAATTCTATGCATATCTCCCAAAATGAGGCAGGCTGGTTTTTGATCTCAGGGCCAGCTTACTTGACATGCTGTTTGTTTCTTTACTTTTTTAAAATACAACAGCAGACACCACTCCTATAAGGTAGAAGTTACCAAATAAAGGACTACCCATAAACATATCCACCTCAACCCACCCTGTCTTCTGCCACCTTAAGTAAGATGGCACAAGACTGGGCATACAATAAAACCTAAAGGGAACAAACACTCAGAGAAAACCCACCAGCAACTCCCTCATTTATACTGAGGGAGATCCCAAATACATCTCTGCTTAACTCAACTGTGGCAGTTGATGCTGAGAAGAGAGGTGATCACTCTCAGGTACCCAGGGTCCCAAACACTGTAAAGATACTTATTTCAGGTGTTAATGATTTCTGAGAATTTCAGCCGCTTTTGAGGAGGGTGAAACAGATTTAAATCAACTTCCCTGGCTAACTTCAAGCTACAGGAAGACTATATATTGAGGTAAGTTTTCAAGGGTGTCTCTTTTGGGAAGAAAAAGATTAGTTCTATTTTACCCATACTCTTCCCACAACCAAACTGCTCCCAATACCCCCTGCTGACTTAATGTTTGCGTGCAAGTGACCAGCAATAATGGACAAAACTGACATTAACAACTAGGATTCAGGAATAGCAGTTGAATTCATGGGGCAGTACCGACTGGATGAGATTTTAAGGAATTCTCCCCCCACACCTCAGTAGTTTGGGAAGCAGCTGCTGCTACTTCAACTCACTGGTTATAGCAGTATCTGGGAGTCCTTGCACATCTCCTACACTGAAAGGATAGATATCTCCCTAGTGGATGATGGATCCACTGACCGGTCACCTGAACCATCTTTGCCACCTTAATGAACTGTTCCTCTCTGTGGAGTCCATCTCTGTAACCCTCCCACAAGGCTTCACGGAGCAACGCACTGGAGAGTGCAATGAACAGGAGGATCCTGAATTGGCTGCAAAGGACGTAACAGTTCCTAAAAGGGGTAGGGATGGAGTACATAATATGTCAAGAAAGGAGCTGGGCTCACCCATTGGCTCTCACATGTGCCCCCACACAGCTAATTTAAACTCTCCTAGGCTTTTCAAAAGCCTCTTGCTTCTGCTAACTACCACTTCCTCCCTCCACTTAGTTGCAGCCCAAAACCAGCATTCTTAGGATCCTGGAGGTCTGACAAATTGCCTGTTTTGCACTCAAAGAATTTTTCCCACTGGACCCAACTGGCAGAGGTTGGTGGGTGATTTCACCCTCTCCACAGCATCATGGATGCACAGTTTGGTTGTAAACAACAGGGGGGAGGGATAGCTCAGTGGTTTGAGCATTAGCCTGCTAAACCCAGGGTTGTGAGTTCAATCCTTGAGGGGGCCATTTAAGGAACTGGGGTAAAAATCTGTCTGAGGATTGGTCCTGCTTTAAGCAGGGGGGGGTTGGACTAGATCTCCTGAGATCCCTTCCAACCCTGATATTCTATGACTATGACTTTAAATATCATGAATAAGGCTGCGATTGAGTCATGGGTATTTTTAGTCAAAGTCATGGACAGGCCACAGGCAATAAACAAAAATTCACAGCTTGTGACCTGTCCATGACTTTTACTAAAAATGCCCCTGACTAAATCTTGGTGAGGACTGCTGCCGGGGGGAGGGGAGGGAGCAAGAGGGAGAGCCAGCGGCACCAGCTGCTGGGGGCTGCTGCTTGGGTGGTCCCCGGGGCCAGCTGGAGCAGCGACTGGTGCAGCTGGCTGTGGGGCTGCCCGAGCGGCTGGCTGCAGAGCTGCTCCAGCAGCGGCCGATGTGGCTGTCCCCTGGGCCACCTGAGCAGCTGGCCACGGAGCCAGCTGCTTGGGCGGCCCTGAGGTCAACCACACTGGCCGCTGCAGAGGTCATGGAGGAGCCCAGCTGTCCAATTTGGTGTAATTAAAGCAGGCAAATCCCATTTACCTGTCAGAAATGTTGTTACAAGCATATTAGATTGCTCTTGCCCAAGAAAGTAGCAAACAGAAAACATACATAAGCTCGATTTTCCAGTGAGGTAGCAAACAAATGACAGGTGTCATTTCCCCAAAGTGTGTAATATACATTTAAAAACACACTAGCTTGGAGTTAGCACACGTAGCTTTGACCTTGAAAGAAAAAAAAAATCGAATTGGGATTCAGTTACGTAATTCATGTAGTTGTATGATCCTAGTCCTCACTTCTGTATTCAAGATAATACAATCGGACAGTGGCTAGTTTCTACTTCAATATGGTTTTACAACAGAAAGCGTAAGACGGTTGGGGTACATTGGCAATTCATGCAGAAGCTTGTTTTTACTATGCCAAGTTCAAAATGGATCCTTACTCTGACGAACTGAAGCACTTGCAAAGCTTAAGGGAGTGATGTCAGAGATACAGACAATTGATTTAAAGGCCAGTGTTTGAGAAAGCCAGGCAGCATACAAAAATAGCCAGATCAGGAGGCTTGAAGTTCCGTTGCTGCCTTATTTTCCTAAACTACTGTGACAGCGTACCCCATAAGGCTTTATGGGTGCGTGTTTATAAATGTATGTATGATATAACTGAAATATGTTTTGTGCTGTCTGTGCCATGTAACATATCTCCGTAAAGGTTATGGTCTACTATATCTATTCATCCTTTGTACATATATACCATTTTCTATGTCACTGACGGGTTGGATCACAGAAACCCCCTTGGGAGCTGCCACCCGATGTGCCAAGACTACCCCTGCTTCTGTTTTCCCTGCCAGCTCAGGACTCCAGCACCCCGTCTTGCTGAATTAGACACTCCAGTCCACTTCAACACAGACCCAGGGTCTGAATTACTTGTCCCAAAGCTGCGAGTTTACCCAAAAACAGCTCACAGGAGTGTGCTTGTCTTTAGCACTCAGATGCCCAACTCCCAATGGGGTCTAAACCCAGATAAATCCGTTTTACCCTGCATAAAGCTTATACAGGGCAAACTCAAATTGTTCGCCCTCTATAACACAGATAGAGAGATATGCACAGTTGTTTGCTCCCTCATGTATTAATACATACTCTGAGTAAATTACTAAATAAAAGTGATTTTATTAAATACAGACAGTAGGATTTAAGTGGTTCAAAGTAGTAACAGACAGAACAAAGTAAGTCACAAGCAAAATAAAATAAAATGCGCAAATCTATGCCTAATCAAACTAAATACAGATAAGTTCCTCACCAGTTCCAGAATGCTCCCTTTTACAGGCTAATCTCCCTTTAGCCTGGGTCCAGCAATCTCTCACAACCCCTGTAGTTACTGTCTTTTGTTTCAGTTCCCTTCAAGCATCCTGGGGGGGTGGAGAGGCTCCTTCTTTAGCCAGCTGAAGACCAAAATGGAGGGGTCTCCCCCAGGGTTAAATAGACTCTCTCTTGTGGGAGGAGACCCCCCTCCTCCCTCCTATGCAAAGTCCAGCTCCAAGATGGAGTTCTGGAGTCACATGTCCCTGCATGACTCAGTCTTTACAGGCTGAAGCCATTGTCCACATGGTATCTTGCATGTCTCCAGGAAGACTTCTTATGTGGATTGGAGCATTCCAAGATGCATTGTTCCCCAAGTGTTTCCTGATCAGGTACTTAACCTGGCAAATTCCTTCCTAAAGAAGCTGACCAAATGCCTCACCAAGCTTACTTAGAAATCAAGCAATCATACAGCCCATATTCTTAACCTCAAGTAGAAAATGGTATATATGTACAAAGGATGAATCGATATAGTAGACCATAACCTTTACGGAGATATGTTACATGGCACAGGCAGCACAAAACATATTTCAGTTATATCATACATACATTTATAAACACGCACCCATAAAGCCTTATGGGGTACGCTGTCACAACTACTTCCAGTTATAAACTGACAAGTTACTATCAATTTAACTTTTTCATTAGCCAGAAAATAAAATTAAGTGTCATTCATAAAATAAAGCTCTAGCTTTCAAAGTATGAAATAAGATTTCACTAAACTGGTATTTAATACATTTGCTAATCTAAAACTGTTAGTTTCACTAGTGTTCCTATTGGATGCCAACTAACAGTTATCATAACCTGCTACAGTTCTTGAATTACAATTATCTGAACTGTCGTTCCAGCAAACAAATACTATTTTAAAAAGTAAAAACAAACATGTACAGTATGTGGCCATGTACTTATTATACAAGGTCAACTGTGGGGAGGCTAAAGATCTACTGGCCCATTCTGGTGAACCCACACCACAACTGTTTTTGTCACCTATTATTGTTAAACTTTACATCAAGCCAAGCTGCAATTCAATGTATGAGGATATCCTGCATGGTAAAGACACCAGTGAAGTTTTTCAAAAAAAAACTCTCTGTTCTGGTCTGCAGAGGTAACTTCCTTAATCTTCTACCTTATTTAGCAGTATTAAGCTTTAGCTGCAAAATAAAACCTGGCACTACAATTTCATAGACAAGCATATTCTAGAGTTACCAGAAAAACTGTTCTATTTAATTGTTACATTGCATTTTAAGAACTCCACCTTTGCCATCACAGATACCAGTACAAAGGTATAGATTTTATTATAACATGCTATATAAATATAAAGGGAAGCCTAAAAGTTCAGAAGATAGCTCTAATCCAATAATGAGGATCAGTTGATGTCAAACTGCTATGGAGTAGAGTTAAAGCTGTTTATTAACATCCCGAAATACCCTTTGGTATGAATGGACTCAGATGACCTCTCCGGTCACATTTTTTCCTAGCCTCTTACATAAAAAAGAGCTCCCCTTAGAGAATGTAAGAGTTACAGGCTTTTCTAATATTGGAGACATCAAACATAATGCTATACTTTGAGATTAAAAGGTTTAAGACCTAGAACTAGGATGGGAGGGCAAGAATCTAAGTGGAAAGTGAAGAAAAAAGCCCAGAAGGCACCAGACAAAAGCAGTAAATACAGTGACAAGGCCTAAGTTCCCTCTAAGCTGCGTGGCCGCGCACCACACAGGTGCTCAGGGCTGCAGCGGGGAGAGCTGCCTCTCCCCCAGCCCCGGACTTGCGGCAGCCAGGGGAGAGGCGCCTTTCCCCTGGCCCCAACCCAGGCCAGACCTGCCGTGGCGGGGAGAGGCGCCCCTCCCCCAGCCATAACCCATCCCAGCCCAGGACCTGCCACAGCAGAGGCGCCCCTCCCCCGGCCCCAATCCAGCCCAGCCGCAGAGCTTCTGCAGCAGGGAAAGGCACTTCTCCTCCTCCAGCCCAGGTGATGCTGCAGAGAGAAAGAGCTGTGGGGAGTCTTCTCTCCCTGCCGTAACCCTGGGGTAGCCTGTACTCCACATCCCCAGCCCCACCCCAGAGCCCACACCCCCAGCCAGAACCCTTACCCCCCACACCCCAACCCTCTGCCCCAGCCCTGAGTCCCCTCCCACACTCCAAACCCCTCAGCTCCATCCCCACCACATTAATTTTGTTATGTGCACCAATATGGAGGTGATGTGTCACACATCACCTCCATATTGGTGCACATAAAATTTATTCTGCACATGCATGGGAAAAAATAGAGGAAACACTGGACAAGGCTGGAGAAACTGATTTAAATAGGATTTATACAAGACTTAAACAAGTGCTTTATGCCTAATCCTACAAGGTGCGCTACACGGAAGATCCCCTATATTCATGCAGAGCTTCATTTACATGGGCATACAGGTCTCCCTGTACAGGATCAGGGCGTTTTATGTTGTAAGCAGCAAGTTTGTTCAAGTAGTTGCAGTAATTTTTCTTCAAGCGAGGAGGAAATGTTTAGCTATAGCATCGACACTCACCACCCTACTCCCAGGACAGACATAAGTAACTACATCAAGTACCAAAACTAAGATATAAGCAAGTGGGCCAACAGAACTGAACTGTACAGAAGTGTCATTTTAACAAGTGTACCTCTACCTCAACAGTGTAACCAAGTATTTGTCAGTTAAGGTGCTATTTGGCTAACAGTCTTCTGAGCTAATACTACAACAACAAAGCAGTTAACACGGCCCACACTGTTTGTATAGTCACAAATGCTGACCATTTCTGTTACTGTAAAATGCCATCTGCTACATTGTAATTTGCTATCCTTCCCATTCTACATTGCAGAAGGTTTATTACAAAGAATGCTTTCCCACTCTGTACACTGAACATTTATACTCCACTCAAGAATTTTCACTATTTGCCTTTTTAAACTTTCTAACTCTCAGAAATATCTAACAGTTCCAACACTTAGTGATAGCTTGTTACTTTTCCCACCAGCCATTATGAACTATGAACAAATTCTCTTGAAAATATTTAACTGATGCTGCAGAAGCCACATGAAAACCAATGTGGTTTCAAGAACACACTTTTTCTACCTGTGCCAAGAAGTCTTTTTAAATAACCTTCAAATACTGAATAGATGATATTCTCCCACCAGTAGTTTATGTAAATCTTAAAACAGATGTAGTTAGATTTGTCATTTTAAGGCATTCCTCCTGCAGCATTTAGCAATAACTCAACAAGCTTCTAATGGCTCTGTTATTAACAATTAGTTCCATTGATTTCTTATTAGTGCACATTTACTCCCTTTTCAGTTTTGCAGGTGTCCTTGATACAAAGGCATCAAGAGTTTATTTTGGACTTCCTGAAACAGATAGACTTGTGAGACAGTTGAATTGAAAGTCTTCCAAATTTCATTTAAATTAATTTTTGGATTTTTAAACAACGTTTGAAAGTGAATGGAACATCCCAATAACTCAAAATACCAATCAGTTTGCTGGTACTGAAAACACAAGTAAAAATTCATATGGTAAACTGTAGATCAGCTGACCTATTTATCGTCCCCATTTCTAAACCAGGTAACTAGCAACATTTGTAAGTAAGCCTACTGTTCTGTCTATGATCCAAAGCCTTTCCCTTTCATTTCTAAGTAGTACCTAATTAACAAGCCTATCAGCCACCATCCCAAAGTTAGTTCCTCTTACATTTGGAGTCAGCACTGTATGTAGATCCTGTTTGCAGTTTGACCGTTTTTATAACTTAGTGTGACTTTAAGATAAGTTAGGTATATCGTCTAAGAAACAGGCTTAATTGGTAACAAGAAGTCAGAATTATGAGGAAAATCTCTCTTTTCCACTGAAAAAAGTTCATCCCCAAAACTGGATCAACTAGAGCATAATGAGTCCTATCTGCAACAAAAAACACTGTGAACCATGTCAGAATCAAACTCTAAGCTGAGTTACAAATCTGACTTTTGAACCAAACTGTCAAATTAATCAAATATTTAAGCGCTTTACAGTAAATCTGAACAGGGGATAGAGATGTGTTTGAGGACAACACTTCTGACCTCAAGTTATTGATGTAATCTAACCAGTTAGCAGACTCTTTCAACAGTGCCATGTTTCAAGTCATGTGATGAAGGAATGACCATACACAGGAAAGGTTTATCATCTTTTTAGTGGTGTACTTTACAGCAGCACACAGCTCTCCATTATGCCTCCCCCCCCACACTGTCCCATAGCAGGAGGCAGTTCAAGGCTGTGACAATCTAGACAAATTTCAGATCTCTTTTTTAAGCTTCCGTCCTCTGTCCAGGCAGATTTTTCAAACAGGCAGCGTCCGGGATTTTTTCAGAGCAGACGCTGCAGCTCAGAAAGAGTCTGATTGGTCCACTTCCCGATTGGTCCCTCTCATGCATCGGCACATAGGTCCATTCCCCTGCAGCCACAGTTGCCGGATCCCACTTACCCATGTCCCAGCTCCCAGCCCTGGGGAGAGGGTCCCACATGTAGGCACTGACTGACAGCTGTTAATGCATCCTGTGTTTGCGCCAGCTGCCTTGTCACCATGATAGAGGGAGCGACACTGCCCCCCCCCAGTAAGTATCCCTGCTGCAGGTAGCCCCCCCCCCCAGTTTCCCCAACTGTCCTCCCCCTGCCTTCTCCCCACCCCTAATTGCAGTGTCCTCTTTTTGGGAACCTGAAATATGGTAACCCTAAGCAAACTATTAGAGAGCTTTCACATTTGTGACCAACTGTGTACACAGTGGAAAATTGTCAAAGGGTTTGGGAAAGGGGCCTTATCCCATATGCTGCCCTACCCCATTTAAAAAAATGTTAAGATCAAGTTACCTCCATCTTCTAAAATACTGAAGTATTTCAAGTGACAAGTTCAGATTCAAGTGCCACAAGTTACATATATGTGATTGCAGGTCAAGGTCTATCATTTAGATCAGATTTTCTATCTTTGAGTAGTTTTATGACCAACTTAAATACTGAAAGGTGCATCTCCTTTACCTGTAATATGTTTCCTGCTGTTTATAGAAAGACTTCAGAGTTGCAGATATTCAATCAGAAAAAACTGCCAGTACGCTTCATCTCTACAAGTGTTCAAGCTTATTTTCACTCTTATGATTAGTGTTTTAATTTATATCACCCTTGTGACGAACTGGGTCTGTTCTTACTGTGGTCTGTGAATGCTGACAGGGGAGTGTGGCTGGGATAGCCGGCATTGGGGGATGGGAGACTGACTGAAAATACCTGAGCCTGTAACATGAGAACCCAGGAGGGGGCTGGGACCAGGTGACACCTTTGCCCGGGAGACTGAACAAAGGCTGTGGGAGGGGTCGCTGAAGGGAGAGTCTGGGAAGCTGGCTGGTGAGGTGGCTGGAAGGCAGGGAGGGCTCTGACCCCAGGAGATGGGCTGGGGTGCCCAAGGACCCCAAGATGGACCTAACTGTGGGGTATCCTGTTGTCTGTGCCTGCAAGGCCTGTCTTGGACTGTATTCCTGTCATCTAAATAAACCTTCTGCTTTACTGGCTGGCTGAGAGTCATGGTGAATCGCAGGACGCCGGGGGTGCAGGGCCCTGAGTCCCCCCATACTCCGTGACAACCCTAAAATCCAGCTCATGTAAAAAAAAAATCAAGTTAGCTTCTATTTCTAAAATCTGCCCCTAGTCCGCCTGCCACTTCGTTTTAGATACTGATTCCTCCTTGTTAGTGTGAAAAACCCAGCATGGAAGCAGGCTTATCCAAAGTGCTGTAAACGGCAAACTCAATGAGCTGAATCAAGATTAAAGTAATTGCTTTTCCTCTCATCTTTTGGTTACAGCAGTCATACATAAAGTTACAATTTAATCCTAGGTATTTTTAGTAAAAAGTCATGGACAGGTCATGGGCAAGAAACAAAAGAAAAAAAAAAAAAAAAAAACTCACGGCCCGTGACCTGTCCATGACTTATACCATAGATATCCCTTGGGGGGAGCCCCAGCAGCCGCATCGGCCACTGCTCAGGCAGTCCCCGGGGCCAGCTGCCTGGGGCCACCAGAGCAGCAGTGGCTAGTGTGGCTGGTCCCAGGGCTGGCCAAGCAGCTGGTCCCAAGGTCAGCTGCTTGGGCGGCCCTGAGGTCAGTCACACTGATTGCTGCAGAAGTCACGGAGGTCGCAGGAAGTTACAGAATCCTACTTGCAATACTAGTAGGTTAAAAAAATATAAATAAGTCATTTTAACTAAACTGGGTCTTCAATATTAATTATAAAGTCAGGGTACTGAAAGAGCAAACAAAGGACCAATGCATGATGTAGAAGCCCAAAAATGGCGGTGGGGGTGGGGAACAAGCCTTTCGGACTGATTATAAATACAATTCAAGTCGTTTTCTTGAGATAAAGTCCTTAGCTACGGGGATGAAGAGGGCGTTTGAACAAAGATGCACAGGCCTAAGCCCATGTCTACACCAGAGAACTTACAGTGGCACAGCTGTACCAATGCAGCTGTGCTGCTGTAAGATCTCCCGTGTAGGTGCTCTATGCCGACAGGAGAGACTTCTCCCACCAACATAGTGCAGTCCACACCAACAAAAGTGCCAGTGTGGACCGCACTAACTCATGTCGCCTGGGGGGAGAGAGGGGGGTTTTTTACACCCCTGAGGAACAAAAGTTTTGACAACGTAAGTGCTAGTGTAGACATAGTCTAAGTTTCTTAGAGTGTTTGGAGGTCATATTTGTATGTAAGTATGTACACAGCAGCTATGCACCAAGAGCACTGATATTTAAAATAAAATTTCAGCTACACTGGAAGCTGGCTCGGGTAAAACAGATTTTCAGTTATCAAGACAGTGAAAAATAATATATGTTTAAAAGGTAGATTGAGCGATCCAGAATAAGTAACCTCCTCTGAGCAATTTAGCCATTCCTTGAAATTTCAAGAACATTCAAATAATTTTGGTGAAAAACACTTGATAGGCGAGAGTACATGTCTGGCTCCAAATTTCAACTTGCAAGCCAAAGCAACATCATTCTCTCAGTGATAAAGCAGAAAATACCCTGAGCTACAAACTTCATCTCATGCACACTGAGGTCTTTTCAGACAATAAATACTTCTTTTATAACCTTAGGTTAATGCTGTATTAACTTTAATTGTATTAACAATTAGGTCTCATCCTCTTCTGTACAGAATTATATTGCAGGACTGGCAGCACATTACAATATACCCACACGTACTCCAGCTGTTTCCTTTTCACAACATTCAGCCCTAAGCTTTTTAAAACTGTAAACAGAGGAAACAATGAAGCCAGAGGATATTAGTATTGAGTCCTTTAGTTCTGAAATTACTCAATTGTGTTTATTACCAACATACACATCCATATATTTAGAAATTTTGTCCATTTAACAGCCCTCCTATTTTTCAGCTGTTCTGCTGGACTTAAGTATTAACGTTAAATATTAAAGTTAAATATTAACGAGAAAACTGCCAGAGCAAACCTGATTAGTGCTCAGATTTCTATATTAACTCAAACAACCACATCACCAAATTTTACTCTTGTGCATGAAGTATTCATTGAAAATGCCATCTATCTTCTATTATTACCCGTAAGAGTTCAGCTTTATTCCACGTCATCACCAAGACCTATCTTGTTTTGTATGGCCTTATCAATAATAGACACTCTTGGCATGCTAAGCACTTTGATCCCTTTGACACTAACACATTGTTTCCACCTACAAAAAATGCTTCCAATAATTATCTCAGTGTTACTGTAATCAAGGTTAGCCACTACCTACTCAATTGTTCAAAGGCCATTTCACCATGGCATTCACATAGAATCATAGAATAGCAGGGCTGAAAGGGACCTCAGGAGGTCATCTAGTCCAACCCCCTGCTCAAAGCAATCCTCAGACAGATTTTTGCCTCAGATCCCTAAATGACCCCCTCAAGGATTAAACTCAAAACCAGGGCCAGCTTTAGGCCGATTGCCCCAAATCAGGCCCTGCGATTAAGAGGGCCCCGCGCCCTAAAGAAGAGCGCCTAATTTAGGCGCCTTTTTAATTTTTTTTTACTCACCCGGCAGCGGTCCGGGTCTTTGGCAGCAATTCGGCAGCAGGTCCATTAGTGCCGCGGAAGACCCGGAGCGAGTGAAGGACCCACCGCCAAAGACCCGGACCACCGCCGGGTATTCAAATCGGGCCCCGCCCTTCCTAAAGCCGGCCCTGCTCACAACCCTGGGTTTAGCAGGCCAATGCTCAAACCACTGAGCTATCCCTCTCCCCCATATAATAACCCCCCACATATAACAGCAACATGTTCAATTTTTCATAATTTACCTATTACCAAGCGAATTAAGATTCTGTATCAGCTCTCTCACTTGTTTTCACACCCAAAAGCACATTCCACCACCATCATGCACCTGCTGAGCACACAGATGCTCATGTTTTTGGATTTATGTAATCAGGGTTGTTAAGCCAGCAGTCACCATGGGGATGATACAGTTCATTGTAATATTGTGCAGTGTCATCAGTTCCCTCTGATTGCTCAGCATTTTCAGAAATTCTAACCCAATATACTTGACCTGGCTATTTCACATATATGGCCAGGAACCTGCAATGACCAAAACCAATATTTGCGTGACCCCTGGTGATCAGTACCCCTTCTGGCAGTGTACTCCTGGGTTTGTCAAAAAGAACATGCATGTGAGTTCTATCCCTAGCCCCCACAGTTTAAGACAGTTAGCTGTCTGGCCCTCATTGATATCTGGCTCACTGACCATCTCTGTCAAACCTCAACAGTTCTACATGCAGGGCCACATGAATTGTCACCACAGCTGCAACTTCCATGGATTTCCCAGACTAAAGACAGTACCCAAATGACCAGTCAACATGCAAGATAGCCAGATTGCACATGGGAGCCAGGACCGTTCCACAGTAACGCCCACATCATGATGACCTACTGGTGCAATGCAGGCCCAGCTCACTACAACAGAGCAGGATGAAGAAGGAGATTCAAGTTATACAGACATCGCTGCTAGTTCCAGGCCTGTATGGAGCCTCTCACTGTGTCGAGGAGGGGGGAAATGGAGGAGAACCACCTCTGCAGCCATATAGTCATTCTCTGCAGTAACTTCTTTAACAAACTTCCACTACCTCTCAAGTACTTCTCAATAATTGCCAACAAAATTCTTGTTGAGCAAGAACTGAACCTTCCAATTTGAGGAGACAACTAGGAAACAGCCTAGTACCTGGATGCTTAAGGCAGTCTCCCCTCTGGATTTATGCATGTGTGACCTCTTGCCTCACAATTGCCCTATGCTCCTGGAGACCTTATGAAATCTCCTTATGAAATCTGATCTGTGGGATAGGTGTCAGAAAGCTGGGCAACTGCAACTATTGGACAAGTCAAGTCTTCACATGGTGCAAAACTGCACGCATGACAGTGTAACCAGTTGGGACACCATGCAATCGGTACTTACTGGTGGTGTCCCATCTGTTTAGCTAACTGTGTTTCAACTCTCTCGTGTATACACAATCTATTTCTCAAAACGACTGATCTTCTGTTTGTCAAGATTCATTAGTTTTATGCTGGGTTGCTAACAAAAAAAATTCAGACTGGAAATATAAATCAGCTACAATTTACTGAAAAGGTCTAATAAAGATTCCATATGATATTTACGTTATACTGTAAGTTAACGGATTACAGTAAGTAACAGAAACAACAAGGAGTCT
>NW_020664526.1:989007-1008547 GCF_002925995.2 Terrapene triunguis | reverse complement strand
CTTATGCCCAAATAAATCTGTTAGTCTTTAAGGTGCCACCAGACTCCTTGTTGTTTTTGTAGATACAGACTAACACGGCTACCTTCTGATACTTGACACCAAGTAAGTAACAGAACAGCAATGATTTAATAATTGAAAGAGGAGAAAAATATAACGATCCAGAACATTTCAGTCCTCAGGTTGCTATTTTTATGATTGCATGCGGTCCTGTTTGCTAGTGGAAAACTAAAAGAGAAACACCATGGTTTTTATTAGGGTTCAGACAGACTTAATTCTTCCTCATCCTCACAAGCTTACTACTTTTGTGCATATCACTTACTGGTTGTTGAAAAACTTTTTAAAAAATCCACAGAACAGCTTCCTTTCTAAAGTAGTGAGTAATGCATTTCAAACAACAGTGATTAAAGGAGGTGGAAGACTACTTTAAACTACATTAATATTCTTTCTGCAGGTGTTCACTACCATAATATAATCTGAGGACTCCTCCCCCCCTTTTAGTATTGCCTACAACCTCTGCCATGCAGAATAGAGAAAGAGCATAAAGAGGACTTAAGAGTTTCATTTCTTATATATTTTATCCAGAGTCATTTTTAGAAGACCAGTTTATCCCAAAATTTCTTAGAAAGATAAGAAACCTAATTAAATTTCACACCACAAAATAAGGGTCAGACTAAATCACCTCTCTATTGAATACTAAGGTTATGTCTACACTAGAGAGCTTACAGCGGCACAGCTGTATTGACACAGCTGTGCCGCTGTAAGATTGCTTGTGTGGCCCCCTCTACGCCAACAGGAGAGAGCTCTACCGTCAACATAAACCATCCTCAATGAGCAGCGGTAGCTACATCAGTGGGAAAAGCTCTCCCACCAACATAGCGCTGTGTATACCACCACTTATGCCGGCGAAACTTATGTCCATTATGGGATTTTTTTTCACACCCCTGAGCGAAATAAGTTTTGCCAACATAAGTGGTAGTATAGACATGGCTTAAGAGAACTAAAAATCTCATTTATGTGAACATCTGCAGCTGACCAATTAGATACTATAACAACGCTATAACACATGGCTTGAATTGATGGCTCTTCCATTCTAAATCGCATTACAGAGTCAGAATTTTAGACTAAATTCTCTTTTCAAAGAGAAACTTTGTCATGCTCATTCTCAGCCCAGAATCTTTCATGAAATTTGACAAGATCTATTGAGTCATTTTTGAATTTATGGTTGAATTTTATGGTCTGACAACTCAGCTTCATCTGAAGCTTCAAAACTGGCATTTATGTAGTCCTCAGTGGGGAGTGCATGCTTTGCCAGGTTTGAAAACTTTTGGTTTAAATAACAGTTATTAAAACTAAACACAGCACATGCATAGTGCTTCATTTTCCTTTATGATTCAACTGTTCTGCCTTAGACACTGCCCATTCTATACACACAGATTAAATATTACTGTATTTTCAAAGTGATTAGACAAGCTATGTCTGTCTGAACAGTCACACAAACCATGCTCATAAGCTAGTATCTCTGGCTTACCAAGAAAAGTTTTATATTTCCATGTAGGAGGCCTCACTTACTTGCTTGCTTTGTTTGTGCAAAGAGGAAAGACTCAGGCAAACAGGGGAAAAACTACATTTGAATACAATGTACTGATTTTCTTTTAGCTTATATTACTGATAGTGTTTCAGTTTAAAAGCAGGACTGCCCCTATAAAGTTAGGCAGGAAGACACTAATTCAACTTAGTTCATCTAAAATTGGAAACTGCTTTCCAAAGGAATTCTATCCTCGATCAGATGTATAGGTCTCCAGCTGTTCAATTGTCATGCCATTTCACATATTTGCAGGAGACTCGCACTGAAACGTTGTACCAGACTCTGGTGGCTGAGATAATTTAAGCATTTTGTCCTCACTCCTATGCTCTCAATGACCATCCTACTGGCAGCCAGGAGCGTGGAAGAAGAAACAATTTAATTCTAATGTAGGAAGCCAAAACCCAGACTGGGGTAAGGCTGCAAGCCAGCACCTGGGACCCAGGTTGGACGGGACGAAGCAAAAAGGGTCAAGCTTGGGTGAATGAGCTGAATAGTTTGTGCCCACTAAAGGCCACTGCTCTTGAGTCTGGAATGAAACCCAAGACTCTGAGCCTCCGCATTCCTTTGCTATCAGCAATTATCAGTAAACCATTGGCGAAGTTTGCGTCTCATCCCTTTCTAGTGCTGGTCCACAGAGGATGACAACCTGCTCTTGCTATCAGATACTCTTCGCTCAAGTGGCAGAGGTCTGTGCAGTGGATCTAAAGGTTTCAACCTTGCTAAAAAGCCACGTGTGTCAAGATCATGTAACGTGATGGAATTACTATTTTTTCAGTTTGCTTATTTAAAAGCCGGGAAGTTACACACAACAAAACTACATTGCAAAAACATTATGACGGCTGCAGAGTCAAGCACGCAGAAGTTAGGAAATGCCAGAATTAAAGTTGCCCTGTGCAACCATAATTCAGCTCCTTAGTGCATATGCATTATGAGGCAGGGCCGGCTTTATGACCCACAAGGCCCGATTCCAATACCCGGCGGCAGTCCGGGGCTTCAGCAGCACTTTGCAGCGGAGGGTCCGCTCCGGGTCTTCCCCGGCACCGAAGGACCCCCCGCCGCTGAAATGCCGCCGAAGACCCCTGGAGTGGGGTCCTCTTAGGCGCGGGGCCCGATTCCGGGGAATCGGGTGAATCGGCTTAAAGCCGGCCCTGTTATGAGGCAAACTTTAATTACACACTTTTTTCCACAGCACACTACCTCATTCTGTGCAAAGGGTGGGCCTTCTCAGGGTTGTGTATGGAAGGAGGCTGTTGTCTAAAGGCACATCTACACCACTCTCCAAGCCCAGGCTCTGATTCAATTTAAGCCCAAGCGCCCCTTCTGTCTACACACAAATCAGCCTCACTTAGGTCAACAGGCATGCAGGACCCGGGTTCTGAATCTAGTGGGATAGGGGTGGAGGGGGGGGGAAGAGTCAGAGCCCAAGTCTCACCATGACTCAAGCCCTGACATTTTGCAGCATGGACACAGGTCAAACTGCAGGCCTGAGCCAGAAGGTCTGTGTAGTGCAGTATGGATACATTAGCATGGCTGAGAGACCTGCATCCAGCGACTGTAAACCCAGGTTCACAATGCAGTGTGGATGGTCAAGCATGTGCTTAGAAACACCAAGTCCACAGAGCCTGACTTAGCATGCAGTGTACTGTGAAGAACCCCAGACTCATTTGTTGCAGTATTTGGAAGGTGAGTAGTAAATGAGAGAAAAGATTGCAGGAGGGGGAAAAAGATGGTCTTCTCATGTTTAAGGAAGTTGAAGGCTGCCCTGCAGAACTGTACAGTCTCTCTGGCTCTGACAGAGTTTGTGCGATGCTCAGGAAGTCACTTAACTAAACTCTTTGCAGGTGGTCACTAACTGGGTGTTCCTCATTTTCTGTTATCTGACTTGGGAACCTAAGGCTTGATTTACAGCAGTGCTGTACACTTCTGGCTCAACTGCAATAAATCAATGAGACTTGTGCTTTGAATATACTAAGTGCCATATAATGCTAACTACTCAGAAAAATCAAGTCCGAGCTACCTCAAATTGAGCACCCAAAATTAGTGGATTTTTTTTTTTACCTTAATGTCTCAGTTCCTCATCTGTTAAGTGTGGATAATACCACCCGGACAAGGATGTTGGGAAGATAAATATTAAGAACTGAGATACTATAGCCATGAGCACCTTAGAAAACCCCATGAGCAAATGAATAATTCTGTATTCAGAACAGATTTTGAATAGTGGTCAGTAAATAAGGCATAGGGTCGCACATTGAACAATGAGGAGAAAACAAGATCTGGTCATCAAGTGAGCAACACCCATCCTGTCCACTGAATGAGACAGAAATGCTGTGGAAAAAAAGTGTGTAATTGGAGAGAGTCTCATAATGCATATCCATAAAGGGGCTTAATTAAAGTTCCACAGGCAACCTTAAGTCTGGCATTTCTTAACTTCTGAGTTCCTGACTTTGCAACCTTAATGTTTTAATGTAGTTTGTGTAATATGTCTATATTCCCTTTGAACTCTATTTTCTCAACATTCATGTAAGTTTTTTGTAGGTCACGTAATGAAAGTATGTCAGAATATATATGCACGAGGGGCAAAGCTAGGCTTGTATGCGGATTAGGTTTCAAATTTAATTGGATACAGTGAGAAGATCTTTGACTGCAAAATATAATTCACCTTTATGAACATGCTGTAAAAAACCTCAACGGCCATTGTGGCAACAGTATTTTACTTGAATAGAAGGGATATATTTTTCAGTTGTTAAAAGGCAAGGGTAAGAATTGGGTTCCACAAAACCTAAGTGGAAGTTTAAGTGACAAACACCATGTTGCTACTGAGTAGCAACATATGGAATTGTTTATGGTAGCTTATCCTGAAGGTCCGTTACCATGGGGGGGGGGGCGGGGGGGAAAGGGGGTGGTTGGTTTTTTTAAAGTGAGGGTTCAAGTGCTTACAATTTTTGTTCTGTGCCCAACTATTCAGCTGTTATGTTTCAGAGAGAAAGGTAACAGTATATAAACATATATGCATGTCCTTTGCTTCCTTGTAACATAAAAATAACAACAGAATTTTTTAATTGTAACTGTTACTAGTAGTTCGTCTCATTTAAATGCTCATTGAGATTAGTTATGGGATCAAGCCAAACTAGAAGACTGTTCAGGTGGAACAACAATGTACAATTCACACTTGTGGAGATTCCCAAAGCTAAAGAGATACCAGCATGTTTTTATTTCACCTATAATAGTGAAGGGAACAGAGCATCTTTGGTTAGCAAAGAGTACTGGAATTCCCTCCTCAACTTATGGCAAAGTTTACGATGTCACTGAGCTTGTCCTCGATTCTAACTGCCACACTGTATATATACACTCTATTCTCCCCTCTTAAAATGAGCCTGTGAAAGTTAGAGAGGTAAGGTGGATGAGATATCTTTTATTGGACCAACTTCTGTTGGTGTGAGAGAGAAGCTTTCAATCTTACACCTGTAAAAATGATCAGTATTGTTTACACGCTGAAATCACAAACCCGGAAGCCTACTCTTAATTTTTTCATCTTATGACAGCTTCAAACAAATTCAAATGACAGGTAAAATGAAAACATTTGCAAAGCATGACAGGTATAGAATACTTGATACGTATCTGTCCTGTAAAAACCTTAGTACAATGTATAAATTAGAGTATCTCAAGACAACCAAAATTATCCTCCATCAGAAACAAGAATTAAAGGCTAAAGAGGCAGTGAACATATTTCATATTACACAAATGCTACCTAAATAGCTGAGTTCAATACATTCTGGGCATTACATTTAGGCTTGGGAGGATCTGATTTATATTAGTAAACATCAGTAAACTATTTCACTACAGAAACCATGAAAAAATATTTCCATCAATAATCAACATTTACGGATAGGCAAAGAAAAATGCTGCTTGAGAACTTCAATCAAACTCGACGGATATTTACTTTGTATATTTTGACAATTTCTTTTAAATAGTTATAAAACTAACTTTTTGAATCTCAACATATACGGTCATTAAATTGTCTGATTTTTCACCCATCATTTCCTGCAACTATGAAAATTTAAACAGATAAATGCTTGAAATCCATAACTTTGCATAACTTTGAAAATTTAAAATGGTCTAAAAATGCTTAAAAACAAAGATTGATATTATACATCAAGATTATAAAAAAGTAGGAATCTGCCAAACCTAATTTATGTAAATAGATTCTAGTAATTATGGTATTTGTACAGGAAGTCTCTGCTTATGCTCCAAGTAAGACATTCTAAGGTGGAGATGATCTTTAAAGTTCAGAATGAGAGTAAATTTGTCCATTTCTCTTGCAGATAGTTTATTGTATTGAGAATTCATTTTGAGTGTAAGAGTATCCTCTTCCTACACAGTGTCCATTATAACCCATCTACAGTAAATTCACTATGTACTGGACATGAATTATGTATAAATGAGATAGGCCACTGAAAAATATCCTTGATAATCTGTAAGTTCATAGGTTTCAGAGGTGCCACAAGGACTCCTTGTTGTTTTTGTAAGTTCATAGTGCTTGAAATATTACATTGTATTCCATTTCATTCTTACCTCACCACAAAACAGTTTGGGGATATTTCTCTTTCTGGAGATGCACTGGGAGTCTGAGGTAAAGTTATTTTATAATAGTTGCTTCTCAGAACTCAACAAATATTTAAACAGCAGTTGTAGAAATTATTATAAAACTGCTTTAGCCTACCCTGTGTAATGAGCCAGCAGGAAAATTTCATTGGCATCTGACCATATCTGAAATTAACCCATACTAACATTAGATAAATGAATAGAACTGCTTTTGTTCCTTTAACACATTCACCTGTGTATCGTTGGTACAGTTTTAAAATATCTGCATATTTGCATGTAAATTCATTTCTGAAGACCTTTTGTAATAGAAGACGTTGGAGAGGGATTGTAACAGGACAGTTAGCACATGCACTTTACACAGACTGCCAAATTAGCATAATAAATTGATTTACTAATCCTTTAATGATACTCCACTGTAATTCAAAGGAAGCAAAAAGTTTATTAGTGTTTTAAGGAAAGTATTCTGTGCTCCATTAGCTTTTTTTAAACTAAAAAGGAAGTATTTGTCATAAAGTACGCATAGGCCTCATGACTTTGGATAGAGCGAGCATTAGCTAAGTAATGTGTTAAGCAGCCATTGCCAAAGGAAATATGCCCACTAAGTACTGGAGTATTTGAGCTATCAGGCACTTTTATCTGTAATGTGATTGCACACCAATTACTGCTCCCCAAGGGCTGCAGTTAAATTTGTACACCCACAACTGAACATGTGGGTACGTATACTGTAGGATGACGAGACAGCAAGTGTGAAAAATCAGGACAGGGGATGGGGGTAATAGGAGCCTATATAAGAAAAAGACTCAAAAATCAGGACTGTCCCTATAAAATCAGGACATCTGGTCACCCTAGTATACTGCCTTACAGCAAAGATCTGGCTAGATCCAGTCTATTCAGGAGTTCCAAGTCTTTCAACACGAGTCAATAACAAAAGCTCTACATACATGAGGGAAATACATACACCTACATTAGGTCATTAAATGCTAGAGCATACTGTGGCAACAGAACATGTTTTATCTTAGTTATTCAGCTCCAAGTGTTACAACCTTGCCTCTTTTGGGGGGAGAAGGATAATTAGACAGGGCTGGAAAGGTAACTCCCAGAGTGAAAAAAAATCTAGTTCTCAAAGTTCTCACAATTCTACTCCGAAGCACTTTTCTGAGTAGTTAGCATTCTTTATTTTCCCATGTTAAGTATAAGCTTGAACTTGTGAGATTACAGTTCAAGAACTGGGGTGGTGTATACTTGCAGGTGATGAATGACAATAGCTATCATAGAAAGATTGCAGGTGCACTACGTTTGAGTGTGGGTACATATTTTTTCAGGTTAAGGGATACTCTAGCACTTGAAGCCAAATGCACATGCAAAGAATCACAACTGAACGCTTCATGTCGTAAGAAGCAAACTAGTATTCGGGACTGTCTATATTCTGTGCAAAGGGAGATAAAAATAAGCAATGTATTTTAAAGGTGAGACATTAAGGTTTCTACATGATACAGGGCTGATAACTATTTAAAAATAAAAATATTTTTAAATCAGTTTAAATACCATTTTATTTTAAAATATAAACGTACGTAAAATAAAATTTAAAATTATGACAACCTTTGTTAAGGCCTAAATTTACAGTAATCCATTAAAATAATTTAAATTAAAAAACAACATTAAGTAGTACGTTTGCTGCCAAGTTTTAAACAGAGTCAGACACTCAACTGATGGCAGTTGTTGGCTATGCACTAGGAATCAGAGTTTGCTCAGGTGCTAAACCAGCTTTTGACAACAGTAGTTTCCTCCCCAGTCACCAGAGGTATTTTCTTCATTTCAGTTTGTTCAGTTCAATCACTAGTGCCTTCAAAATTAAGATGCAAAAAAGCAGGAAAGCTTGTTTTCCTCTTCTAATTTATTAATAAAAACTAGGTGTGAGAGGATGAGATCTACTAGTTATAAAATCTTGAAGGACATGGTGACCAGAAGCCATCAATTCAATTCACTAACTACAGACAAGACTTCCTTTGTTTTAGTTTTGATAGAAACATGTACTAGGTTCTTATGTATCTAGTACATTTAAGATACTTTTATTTAACTAATAAAAATATTTGAAAATGTTGGTTTTGTGCATTTTAATTGAATTTGAATTTCCTTCCACATAGAGCTTAGCACAAACCAAATAAAAAAATCCTCCAGGACTTAAGAACTACATCATTCACCATTTTCTAACATCATAAAAAATGTAAAAATTAAGAATCTTAACAAAAGTCAATGAAACCATATAACTATATATAGGTAAGTGTATCCTCCTGGTTAGCAAACAGCACCAAATGCAGCTTAAAGTCTATATTTAGTTGCAGATCAACGTGTTCTAATGGTTACCAACCAATGAGAATCAACCTTACTTTAAGAAGTAGCTAAAAAGTACAAATGCAAAACACAATTAAAATTACTTGAAATTGTGATTAAAATTACATTCATTTAAATCAATCCACCCTGGCATTTAAGACTCACTCCCTTTTTTTTTTTTTTTTTTAAAAGCCACTTACAGTATGCTGGATGCTAACAGTTCGACTTGCCCACATTAGCATTACATTATAGTGTATTGCAGAATCATGAGTAGGTTATGCATGGATTTTATTGATGAAAGAAAATGAGGAAACATTCATTTACTTCTTTATTTTCATTTTATTTTGTAATAGACTTGATGGTTGTCACCAAGTGGTGTGTATGTATAAAGCAGAGATTAATTTCTTGACCCCCAAGGAACTGTATTCAGTTCTCAGAGTAGCAGCCGTGTTAGTCTGTATCCACAAAAAGAACAGGAGTACTTGTGGCACATATACATATCTTCCTACTGTATTTTCCACTACATGCATCCGATGAAGTGGGCAGTAGATTGGGGATTCTGGAGGCCCCAATTCAACTCTGCCATTTTGTCTGCAACCTTGGGCAACTCACAAACTCTTTGTGTCTTGTTTTTCCATATCTCCTTAATACACCCATGAGGTAGGGGAACTTGATAATGTTAGACAGGTACTCAAATACTATGGTAATGACTGCTTAAAGAAAGGCAATTTCAGACCAATATCTTGGAGCTGGATGTACTGCTGAAGCACAATATCATGTTAAAAGGGTGGCAGATTATTAACTTTGCCTAGTTCATTGTTTTTTAGCACCCCCAGATGCTACTTGTTTATCCATCTGGAAACAGTTTGGGAATGGGAGAGAGAAAGAATCCCTTGTCTGCCAGTTTCTTTGCTCCAGTACTGGCTTTCAAGTCCAACAGCAGATCATAGTGTCCTTGGCACTCAATTCCCAGCATGTCCCTAATCTCTTCGTGTTCTTGAACTTCATAATCCTCCCCATAACAACTCAGAAGATACCCCTAACACCCAGCTGCCCTTTTTTTTTTTTTTTTTTTTTTGGTGTCCAGAGCTACAGTGAATGCCATAAGCCCAAGAATCCATCAGTTGAGCTAGTCACAAAAATCACATACGCCTCTCGCCACAGACATCTGCTTACTTCCTTGATAAAGCACATTTGCAAGCATTTGGTCCCAGCACTATTTGATAGTGTGAAAGACAAAGAAGAGCAGCCTCTGGGACACTGTCACACACCAGGGTGTTCAGGATCCTGAGTTTTGCTTGAATCATTCTCAGATCACTCTAAATGCCTTCCTGTCAGCCTTAGGCCAGAAAGTGACATGAACAGGTACACTATTTTATAGCAACACTATACAATTGCCACCACAGGTAGCTAACAGAAATAGTGATCTCCAAACCAGATGCTGGCATCCAGTTACCCAATGCCATTCACTACACTGGGCAAGTGCTAGACCAGTGATACTCAGTCGGAGGCTCATGAGCCACAAGTAGCTCTTTAATGTGTCTCCTGTGGCTCTTTGCAGCACATGATATTAAAACACTATGATTTAATTAACCAAACTTTACTATGTTATTAACCAACTGTAGTTGATAAAATAATAATACTTGGCCAGTCATTTTGGTGTGAGAATAATATATAAGGCTGTCAATCACAGTTAACACAAGCGATTAACGCAAAAAAATGAACTAGATTTTTAAAATAGTTGCGATTAATTGCAGTTTTAATTGCACTGTTAAACAATAACAGAATGCCAATTTACATATATTATAAATATTTTGGATGTTCTACCTTTTCAAATATATTGATTTCAATTACAACAGAGAATACAAAGTGTACAGTGCTCACAAATATTTGAACTGTAAAAAAGAAATATTTTTCAGTTCACCTCATACAAGTACTGTAGTGCAATCTCTTTATCCTGAAAGTGCAACTTACAAATGTAGAATTTGTTTTACATAACTGCACTCAAACAAAACAATGTAAAACTCCAGAGCCTACAAGTCCACTCAGTTTTACTTCTTGTGCAGCCAATCGCAAAGACAAACAAGTTAATGGAGATAATACTGCCCACTTATTTACAATGTCACCTGAAAGTGAGACCAGGCATTCGCATGGCACTGTTGTAGCCGGCACTGCAATGTATTTACATGCCAGATATGTTAACATTCATATGCCCCTTTATGCTTCAACCACCATTCCAGAGGACAAGCATCCATGCCAAATTTAAATTGGTACTCCATTATTGTTTAACAGTGCAATTAAAACTGCGATAAATCATGACTATTTTAATCTCACAATGAATTGTGATTTTTTTTAATCGTTTGACAGCCCTTTAATATATATAGTAAATGAAACAATGAATTCACACTTCTGTGGATCTTTTGGGTAATGTTGATCGCTAATTTGGCTCCTGTACTACTGAAGTCTGAATATTGCGGTGCTAGACTATATGAACTGCAAGCTGTTTGATAGCAGTATCAAGGAATTCTTGCCAGAGCAATTAAAGGTTGAGCAAAGCATTGTCGGACTCAAAGGATGGTAGCCTAAGTGCTACCCCAGTATGCCTGTCAGCTGCTTCCCAAATGACGTTTACTCCCAACACCTGTTCACATGCCACTCCCATGAGCCTTATGAGAGTCATTGGGGTCTCTAACCCCCCTAGCCCCACTGGAAATTTAAGGCAAGACTAAGCTGCCGTAGACTACATTTTTAGAGAGCCTTGCTTTTGATTCACATTTATCAAAGGGTCTGACCCTAACATTTGGGAAGCGAAGTATTATAACTATTTATATTTAAGTGAGCCTATCTGATTTTAGTGGGTAGTTCAATTTGCATTATTAAAGTGTGGTTGCAAAGCCAGAAAAGAAGTTTCACACTTGAGGTTTCCTTTGGGTTTCTGCCTGTGAGCTTTAACAGGGTTGCTGTAAGGCCTAAATTTAGACTTGTTTTCTTTTGGCTGACATGCTATGTCACTCCCTTTGCTTTACTAGCTTCATTCTTGTGGGAGATAGAACAATAGAAGTCCTACATTTATATGTCAGCAGCCTACTGGCTCACAAGAATAGAGCAGACAGCACCTTGTAACAGTACACTGCATGAACCTGCAACTTTGAATGAATCCTGCTCTGTAGTTTTACCATGGATGTGCAGCCCAAAAGAAGTAGTTAGAAAGTTAAATGTTACAGCTCTTGTTCATAAAAAGTGTCCAAACACAAAATCCAAAGGCTGTGTTAAACTAAATCCACAAGTACAAACATAGTACAAAGATTAAGTCAGGCTGGGTTCTCCTCCGCATACTAAGGGCTTGTCTTTACTACCGGGAAGATCAACACTGTTGCAATCAACGCAGCAGTTGTCGATTTAATGGGTCTAGAGAAGACCCGCTAAATCGACAGCGGAATGCTCTCCGGTGGACTCTGGTACTCTAGCCCCCCCACAGAGGAGTAAGGTAAGTTGACAGAAGAGCATCTCCCATCAACGCAGCACAGTGAAGACACTGCGGTAAGTTGACCTAAACTACGCCGACTCCAGCTAGGTTATTCATGTAGCTGGAGTAGCGTAACTTAGGTCAACTTAGGCGTTGTCTACACTGCTGGGTAAGTCAAATTATCTCCTCTAAAACCTGAATTACCATAAAGCCAATTGAGAGGGATGTACAGCTGTAAGTCAAGGCACTGTCTGCCCATCACCCTACTGGTGATGATGCATATGGACAAAACCCAGCATGAGTTAAGGACAGTTAGAAAACTTCATTTGTAGTTATAAAATGAGCAAGTTGAAGGCGAAATTTAAACAGTTCAAACAACTCTAACACATTTACTGAAGTACAGTCGAAATGCCATTCTTCTCCTTTTATTGGTCTCAAGATTTTTTTTTAAAGTGAAGAACAAGAGCAACACCAAACAAAAATATTCTTTTGTTAATATGCTAGGATTATATTCCTTATCCTTCTATGAAAGCAAAAAAAGCTAATAATAAAAGACAAGCTAGAATTACATACCTTACTATTGATCCTATGTGTTTATTTCTGGTATTTGGTTAAGTGGCTTACTGAAATTAAGCAATGGGAAAAGAGAAAGGAAAGGAGAAGGAAGTAGTTAAGTCTGGGTCATGACAGGGAGGGGGTGATGTTGATACTCCTTGTTAAGAGCATTATGTAAGCTATTTGTATGGTATTCTTTTGCAGAAACTCAGAGTAAATAGTTAATCCTCTGCTTGTACGTGCCATAGCTCCTGTTTCCATTCACTTCAAGGGTGTCGAACTCAACCAACAGAGTTTTGGAGAGATGTCTCACTACAGCTACAATACTAACAAGGCAATGTTATTGGTGGCAATATGGAGAACTCCTCCTTCCACTGACAAATTCACAAAAATACTAAATCTTAAACAGTGTTTTTCTAACACTATAATCCCACTGGATATGACTCCCTCTTTACTCCACTAATGGAAACACCAATTAAGATGAAAATTACTCTTCCTACAAATTTCACTACATTTCATTTAAGTACATCAATATTTTTCTCCTTATATTTTGAAGTTCGACACTTAAGATTTTCATCTAAATTCCAAACTAGCAGCTTGAAATCCAAGAATGCCATGTCCATATCAAAAGAAATCTACTTAGATTAAGCGAAGGCATTTGAAAAAGTGTATGTAAACTGAAGGAATGCAGAAAACTTCCAGATGTAATTAAGGCTACCACACATTTAGCTGCCTTTTTTTTTTTAAAAAAAACCTGTTCATATTTATTTAGTTCATCAATGGGTAATTTACCATTGTGATCCAACTGTGTACATGATACTTAATTTTTTGACGCTTAAGGCAAAAAATCCTTTTTATAGTACACATCTCATGCATGTACAATATTTTACATATGGTGTTTTATAGTTAAGATTCAGTCCAAGCTTACCATCCCCATAGTAAAACTACGGAAAAAATTGCTCACTATGAGATCAAGTTAAGTAGACCCTTCCCATTATAGTGCTTAGCATTTAATTTTGGAGGAGCAAAGATTTAGGACAGGAGATAAAGCTCAGTCCTTTGTAAAGCTAAACTTAATGGGAAGACATACAAAAGTTCACTGAGATGGCAATAAAGCTAATTTGTAAGCTTCTGATCCAATTGTGGAATTACAATATTGCACTGTTACAACTCATCTTGTAGTATCTATTAGCAGACATACTACATGAGCATCTGAAAATAAAGTATTCATGGAAAACATTTACTTGTAAAGTGGGCTGAATGAAGAAAAAAAGGATTCTGAGCTGTGTAATTATGATGGTTCACAAATGTTTAATTTTTAACAGTCCCATCCAAGGCAGAGCAGTTGGAATCACATTTGTCTGGCTAGTTGAAGTATTCTGTCTTCAACCTTGTCCCTCACAGTCCACTTACAATATGCTAGATATTCCATAACTACACATCCCATCATATTAAGTGCATACCTTATTCAATTTAAGGAAGTCACTGGTTCAACCATGCTGGAATTGTTTTGGCGCTATATTAAAAAAAATTACAGGAATCAACTTCATCATCAAAATGGAAGACGAACACTGCTTTAGCTATAACTCATCTACTAGGCTCTTCTCATTCTACCATGAGGCACTTAAATTAATTCTGTTGAACTGCTGCGGCCTACCCTGACAAAGGTGACATCCAAAACCAGTAGGTTTTTAAATTACTAGGTCAAGGATGCCAATACCAGTATTATAGATGATAAAACTAGAATTCTATTAACTTGTAGAGATCATACAATTTTTTTTTTTAAATATGAGGTTCTGTCCGGAACAGCGGAGATGTCATCCATTTTAAGAAAAAGAGACAAGTCACCTATTACTTTCCTATATGGTTATCCAGTGGTCTGGCCACTACTTATGGGAAGTAGGTTCCTAGTGAATGAAAAAGACAAGGCAACAAGTTATTTCAAGAAAAATGAAAAAATGAAAAAAAAATGGTTTTTTGGTGAATTTAATCTGTTGCTTGTTTTCAACCCAGGGACGCAAGAAAGCTGCATCATAGAATATCACGGTTGGAAGGGACCTCAGGAGGTCATCTAGTCCAACCCCCCTGCTCAAAGCAGGACCAATCCCCAAACAAATTTTTGCCCCAGATCCCTAAATGGCCCCCTCAAAGATTGAACTCTCAGCCCTGGGTTTAGCAGGCCAATGCTCAAACCACTGAGCTATCCCTCCCCCCCATCCATCAGCCAAGCAGAAAATTTCTTGAAGTGCCTGTTAAAGTAACTACCATTTAAGTGATTGCACTGCAATTCTCATTGGACAGAGCTGTAGGCTTCTGAGCCCAAGAGTAAGAATACCCTGCAAAATACACCTTCATACTTCCAGGAGTCATCCTACTGGATTATTTTTGTGCTTGATACATCGATTTGATCTGTTTAAATATTGGAGGCCCTCAAACATTTTAATATCTCCTGAAATACAACTGACGTTAATAGACTTTATCCACTCTGGTCTTTTGTAGAATGACTTTAAAGCCAGTTCACATTCTAGTATCTGAGCTTAAAGTAAAAGGTAAAAAATAGATCCTCTTTTTTTGGTTAACTAGAGTTCCATCTTTTCAAGGACAGATATAAGACAGGGTTCTATAATGCACAGGACTCCCAACATGTTTATATCAATTCACAGCTAATCAAGAACTAGTGAGTCATCCACTGGATGATTAAGAAGGTTGTGGTGAGGACTTGCACCAGCAGCCTGAAGTTGCACAGTTTTCCTAGAAGTCTTGTTCAGCAGCTATGAGCTAACAAACATGAAGGTAAAGAAGTCCAGTGCCAGAAATTTGAGGGTACATCTAAATCACAAACACAGCAGCAGAGAGTCTCAAAGATTCCATCTATGTTGTTCCCACTCAGGCTGGGTGGGAACATCTACACTACTATTTTTAGCCCTGTAGCACAAGTCCAAGTCAGTTGACCCAGCCTCTGAGACTTGCTGACATGGGGATTTTATTTTTAACAGTGTAGACAAAACCAGAGCTTAAGAACTAAGGACAGAGAAGTGGATCTTTAGGTAAGTGAAACTATCCCTAATGTAAAGTACTTATAAAAATGTGGAGAAGGTCTGATATTTGGAGCAGGCTGAGGTTGAGGCTCACATCAGGTGAGCGAGTCACTCACATGCTACAGAGACTTGACATTTTAACTAGGAATTGAAGTAGCTTCCAGGTTTCACACATCTAGAAGCTTCATACTTTGTTAAAATCATGTCTATGAAGGTCAGTATGAATGAGGTATCATGATTAAATGTACTGTTGAAAACCTGGATGATCTATTGCTGATGAAGTTAAACAGATGTAAATGCTTTCTCCATATGGGCTATATGGATATCAGTTTAACGCTAAAGGAAAGGCAATATATCAAATTAAGAAAAGAATGTTTTGTCCTAGATAACACTGATAACTAGTACTGATGAGAAGAGAATGTCATATTCTTGAGCTATATGGAGCATGAAGAGGAACAGTGGTGTGGTTTCTTCATGCAACACTTTTCTAAGCCTTGTTTCCATAAAATAAACTACAACGTGAAGGAAATGCCTAGATGATATAAGGGTAGTTCTAGGATGTCTTCTCCACCTGAAGGTATTTTAACGTAAATTCACTAGCAGAAAACACACCAGAGTGGAAACGGCTCCTCTCAATGCAAGGACACCACAACCATTTGACAGAGTCAGCAGGAAGGCAGATTTAGTACCCAGCATCTTCAGGCTGCTTTTAGAAGAATTTCCACAGGTTTCAATGACTGAAAATGCATAGTTAGTCCCCAGCAGTTTGAGAGGTGAAATATTCACATTCTCAAATTCTGTTGTGAAAAGCAGTGATCCTAGAGTAGCTCTCAGATTAAGGCCAAGTAAACTGGGAGGGAGATCAGACATCAGATTGCAGTGCTGCAGCACTCCAGCAGTGAGTCTGAATTCAAAGAAGGAACAGGAAAAGAGCCTTAAGCATCTCTACTGAGGTGAAATATCCTGACCAGCAGATACTCAAGCATAAAAACGTTTAAGGTACCAACAACTCAAACACTGAAAACATTGTTTTTAGATTGCTTCATCATGGTTTCTTATAACTCAGACTAACTGCTGTCAGGAACCCGTCACCCCTTGGTAGCAATTTCAGTATCGTGAGTTTAGACTCTCATCCACTAAGAATTCTGCCTATGGGACTTCGCATCAAACACAATGTTATATCACAAAGACAGGACAGCTGTCAATTGAGAGAGAGGTGAAACCCGAGCAAGGGACCAGGAACTCCTACTTGTGGCTATAACCTCACGGAACTCTAGTGGTTATGTTTCTTCATCCAGAAACTGTAGGGAATACTCATTTTACAAGGATATATATATGGAGATATACCTATCTCATAGAACTGGAAGGGACCCTGAAAGGTCATTGAGTCCAGCCCCCTGCCTTCACTAGCAGGACCAAGTACTGATTTTGCCCCAGATCCCTAAGTGGCCCCCTCAAGGATTGAACTCACAACTCTGGGTTTAGCAGGCCAATGCTCAAACCACTGAGGTTTTTCAAAGGATTTTCAAATATTAAATAGCCTTAAGTTAAGTATTATGACCATTTCCAAGTCGTGAAAAAGAATCAAATCCTTTTAGAAAAAGGAAAAGTGGACATGAGAACAGTTTTTAATCATCATTTTCTTTAGGTAGTAAAGGATTAAGATAAAAATAACCACTGAGACAGTAATTTTGGAAGTGAAGAGTGATTCTGAGTGCTCAACGAAAGTGCCTGATTTTAAAAACATAAGAACGGCCATACTGGGTCAAACCAAAGGTCCATCTAGCCCAGTATCCTGTTTTCCAACAGTGGCCAATGCCAGGTGCCCCAGAAGGAATGAACAGAACAGGTAATCAAGTGATCCATCCCGTCACCCATTCCCAGCTTCCGGCCAACAGAGGCCAGGGACACCAGCCCTGTCCATCCTGGCTAATAGCCATTGATGGACCTATCCTCCATGAATTTATCTAGTTCTTTTTTGAACCCTGTTATAGTTTTGGCCTTCACAACATCTTCTGGCAAGGAGTTCCACAGGTTGACTGTGCATTGTGTGAAAAAAATACTTCCTTTTGTTTGTTTTAAACCTGCTGCCTATTAATTTCATTTGGTGGCCCATAGTTCGTGTGTTGTGGGAAGGAGTAAACAACACTTCCTTATTTACTTTCTCCATGCCAGTCATGATTTTATAGACCTCTATCATATCCCCGCCCCCCCCCCGTCATCTCTTTTCCAAGCTGAAAAATTCCAGTTTTATTAATCTCTCCTCATACGGCAGCCGTTCCATACCCCTAATTATTTTTGTTGCCCTTTTCTGAACCTTTTCCGAGTCCAATATATCTTTTTTGAGATGAGGTGACCACATCTGCATGCAGTATTCAAGATGTGGGCATGCCATGGATTTATAGAGAGGCAAAATGATATTTTCTGTCTTATTATCTATTCCTGTCTCAATGATTCCCAACATTCTGTTCGCTTTTTTGACCGCCACTGCACATTGAGTGGATGTTTTCAGAGCGCTATCCACAATGACGCCAAGATCTTTCTTGAGTGGTAACAGCTAATTTAGACCCCATCATTTTATATGTATAGTTGGGATTATGTTTTCCAATGTGCATTACTTTGCATTTATCAACATTGAATTTCATCTGCCATTTTGCTGCCCAGTCACCCAGTTTTGAGAGATCTTTTTGTAGCTCTTCGCAGTCTGCCTAGGACTTAACTATCTTGAGTAGTTTTATATCATCTGCAAATTTTGCCACCTCACTGTTGACCGCTTTTTCCAGATCATTTATGAATATGTTGAATAGGACTGGGCCCAGCACAGACTCCTGGAGGACACCACTATTTAATGGGCAAAGCACCCACTTTCTTTCCAGGTAAAGTCAAGCCCTTTAGGGTGGCTCAGATTGAGCACCCAAAATTAATAGTCAGCTTTGACACTGCCCCACAGTTGAAACTACAGAGGTGTGAATAGCGGAGCACACCAAAGTGCTGCACTGTAACCGCCGCCAGCATGTGGATGCTGTGGGCGTGAACTAAAAGGTTCCTAGTTCTCATTACTGCAGTCCTCTTCAAAAGGTGCACACTGCTATTCACACCCCCAGTCTCAACTGTGAGGCAGTGTAGAGATAGCTTTGATCTTGATGTATTAAAAGACAGAGCTGTTTGTTACACTATGTGTGTTTTCACTTTAAGTGCATAAGATCTGTCAAAATCTGATTTTAAAGCTTGAGCCTGATTTTCTTTACTGCATGTACACCGGTTACTGAGTGTATAAGACTTATTTGTTAATTTAAACAGAAATTAAAACAATGGTTTTATACACATTGCAGTGTGAACTTCTAATTTATGCTGTGTTATCATTCCATACAGACGTACACTAATACTCCCAAACAAAAAGGCATGGGAAGCCTGCACACTCCCTTGAAAAATCTACTAAATCCTCATAACACAATTAACTGAAGATATCAGAATAATTCATTGCAAGAGCATCTCTTATTTCTTTGCTTTAAGAAAACAGAGGTCATTCTCAGCTGTTAATAGTAAAATGTCCATCTCTGGCTTGAGAACAGTGTATTACCACTGGTCCACAGCATTGTATTTTTTATCAGCTACACCCACTCCTTCACTAAGCATCTGATATTATGACAACGGCATCAATTTAATGTCCTCTTCGAAGCAGGAGGAAAAGCAGCCACAAATTTCTACAATAATTTTTTGTTAGCTGAAGAAAAGCAAACAAAGTTCTATCTTTAGAAAGATATATCCCAATCAATTAAGAACATGCTACTATATAATTCAACCCTTAGCAGAATGGATCATCCACCAGATAAGAATGAAACCAAGCAATTGAGACTATTTAATTTTTAGTATTTTCATGATTTTTAAACCTACTGTAGTCTTAATTTGGCAGGAATGCCTTCTCTTTTTTGATACAGGCCATTATGAATTATTTATATGTGA
>NW_020664526.1:973197-988607 GCF_002925995.2 Terrapene triunguis | reverse complement strand
TCATAGTAACTAAGGCACATGGATGTGCATGCAAATGAAAAATTGCCCTGAATTTTTTTACCCTCAGAAAAATCTATTGGAGTGCCTCAAAAACGTGACATGATATTATTGGGTAATGTGGTATCAAAATTCTACTGTCACTTGTTTGGGTTGATCTGCATTGCATGCTCATTGTTTCAATGATAAACATGTGCAATGTCCATGACCATCTCCTGCGGATAGAACCTTTGCACTACACTACATCGATTGGCACTCACCTGCACTGCTTCCTTTAACACTTATTCACCTTGTGACATAGTTTATCACAACACAATCAGCACTTTATAAACATACACAGCAGATGATCTTTAGACGTCTTATTTAAATAACAACCCAGCCCCAGCTCAAGATTTTACAGTATTTCAGTACAAAGTTCCATGGCTACAGAAGCGTTTAAATTATTCAGTATGGTAAGAGAAGCAGCAGCAGCAGCAGCAGTTCAAGTAATGACAGCAATCCAGCCCAAAAATAGAGTGTGGCGCATGAGTAGCACTGCAGCCAAACTACACTTCATTTAAACAGGATTCTTAAACATGAAGTACACTTGCATGCACATGGGTGTTTCTCCACTAGTTAAAGAAGTCAGCCCAGAACCTGTATTTGCAACCACACACATATCAAGCAATTGTTCAGCAATTATAGTAGCACATTCAATATCCAATTTGAAGAGCCACATAGCATTTGGGTAAGTTATTTCATATACCTGGAAAATAGGTAGAGTCCTCCCCTTCCATGAACTCTGGTTCAATGACCTCTGCCATTTGATTTCTAGGTTTCAATACCTCAGGCAAAAAAAATTTCATAATACTCGTCACCAAAGAAATCTCAGGAGGTAGAGATAATATTAGACTGCCTTCTAATGATGTTGCTGAATCACAGCAAGGTCTTGCACTAAAGCAGTGGTTTTTCAACCTGTTTTCATTTGCAGACCCCTAAAAAATTTCAAATTCAGGTGTGGACCCCTTTGGAAATATTAGACATAGTTTGCAGATCACAGGTTGAAAACCACTGCACTAAAGCAGTGGTTCTTAACTAGGGGTACGTGTGCCCCTGGGGTACGTGTGCCCCTGGGGTACATGGAGGCCTTCCAGTGAGTACATCAACTCATCTAGAGATTTACCTAGGTTTGCAACAGGCTACATAAAAAGTACTAGCAAAGTAGTACAAACTACAATTTCATACAGACAACTTGTTTATGCTGCTCTATATACTACACGCTGAAATGAAAGGACAATATTTGTATGTCAATTGATTTTATAATAGGGTAAATATGAAAAAAAGCAAACAACTTTTCAGTAATACTGTGCTGTGACACTTGTCTTTTTATGTCTGATTTTGTAAGCAAGACAAATCAGATGCCTGAAAGAGGTACAGTAGTCTGGAAAGGTTGAGAGCCACTGCACTGAAGAATAGGGTGTCTAAAGACCAGCCAAAAATAAATCTTATACAAGACCAGTGACTTTAACAGGGTGAGTACTGAGCAATTAAAAAGTTATATTCTTACTTACTAAGACAACTGCCCTTCTTGCAAGCAATGTTTGCTCTTTTCCAGTTTGATTTCATGTATTTTCACCTAGATAGTTATATGACCCCCATCACACTAGTCTAGACGCGATAAATCGACCCCCGAGCGCTCTCCCATCGACTCCTGTATTCCACCTTGGTGAGAGGTGCAGTCAGAGTCGACGGGGGAGTGGAAGCAGTCGACTCACCGTAATGAAGACACCACGGTAAGTCCATCTAAGTATGTCAACTTCAGCTACGTTATTCGCGTAGCTGAAATTGCGTAACTTAGATCGATCCCCCCACCCCAGTGTAGACCAGGCCTAAGTCCAGCACTTGTACAATTCTTTTTCCTGTAGTCAGCCTCTGGTCAACAGATTCACTGTTGCAGTGAAACCTGTTATCGAAGGACATCCTGAACGGAAAGTGATCTCTTAATAAGCTAGGTCTAACCTCACAGGAAGCTTAAAATACTATTACCCTTTTTGCTTAAGTGTGTGTTTAGGGAAAGTTAAACAAAAAAAATGAGAAGATTATGTAATAAGGTCTTTGTAGACCTATAAGGAGGCACACATTAAGTATAGCAGCTTACATCTACATACGCCAGTTCTGATCTTGAAAAATGAGACCATTCAAATTGAATTTTTTATTAGCACATCAAAGTCAGGTTTTCTAAAAACTAAAAATATTGTACATTAGGACTGACTAGATGGAGAGGTGAAAAGGAAGCACAGAAATTGCTAATGCACTGTTGTGTTAATCATCACATAGCCATGACCACATTTTCAAGGGAATGGGGGGGGCACATGACAGATTAGAAGTTTAGCAGGAAGAACAGCAATAACTACGCTATCTGGGACAGGTTACTACCTCATTATGGTATACCAAGTAAAGTTTATTTTATGAGTATGCAGGTGTTTACTTTGTGTCTTGCAGCTATTGATGCAATAATGGTGGTTTTTGAATTAGTAACCACAAGAACCTAATGCAACTCCAACTCCAAAAATGAGCAATACACTTCTGTTTTTCCTTTTCTACCATTTAGTCCCTATTTTTTTGTATTATTCTCACATCACACCTGGTATTGATATACTAGAACTATTCCTGTTGTGGGAATATTAGTGTGCTCTCAAATCAAGGAAAACAGAGCTAAAAGAAGCCACCAGCTTTAAGAGCCAAATTCCTTCCTCCCCCAATCCACCACCCCCTCCAAGGGTTGCTTCAGATGCCACCTTTCAGGTCCACTGACCGACAAGTAGTAGGACGGGAGGTTTAAAGGTGACCTGGCAAAAGAAAACTAAAATTGGACTTCAACCTATTTTATACATAAAAAAAATAAATAAATAAGTCTTTGCAGCTGCCCTTTAAAACTCACCTGCCCTCTCCCCTAAATTAGAAATTCAGGTCTTAGCTACTCTCAAACACGGATGTTATTTCTCTAGTCACATGATGTGAAAGCAAACAATAAGCAATGCAGAGGAAAATTATTTTTAAGACAATTGCTAGAATTTAGTTGGTTACTGAATTCAGTAACCATCATTCCGGAGGCATTACATCTTTGAATCTTTTAGCTATTCCACCCTTCCAATTAAAGGGAGCGAGCTTCACACTGAACATTCTGGGACATATAGCAAGACCTTCACCAAATCTGAAGGCTATCCAATTAACATATCCAAAATTTTCAAGTAAAATACCCTTACCCATCCCCCCGCAAAAAAAACCCTTTAGGCTTTCTATACATCCTAAAGAAGCAAATGAAGGGGGAAAAAAACAGTTCTTTTATATCCTTTGCAGATGTCAATTAAAGTTAATCTTTCAGCCCCAGTCCTTTGGTGTTTGAGTAAAAGCAGGTGTAACCCACCCCCTGCGCACACTTGGTTCCTGACTCTCCCCAATACAAGGGAATCTATTCTGATCAGCACCTGAAGCAATGTTTTACCAAATTAGCCCCACCCAACACAGTCTACTACAAATATCCACAATTAATAGTTGTGCTATATATAGCATTGGCAGGGGGAAATTTGGTAAAGGTGTGTTTGCAGAAGGCTATGTTGAAGGAACTAGGCTAATATAGTGCCCATCTTTAAAAAAGGGAAGAAGGAGGATCCGGGGAACTATAGGCCAGTCAGCCTCACCTCAGTCCCTGGAAAAATCATGGAGCAGGTCCTCAAGGAATCAATTATGAAACACTTAGAGGAGAGGAAAGTGATCAGGAACAGTCAGCATGGATTCACCAAGGTGAAGTCGTGCCTGACTAACCTAATTGCCTTCTATGAGGAGATAACTGGCTCTGTGGATGAGGGGAAAGCAGTGGATGTGTTATTCCTTTACTTTAGCAAAGCTTTTGATACGGTCTCCCACAGTATTCTTGCCGGCAAGTTAAAGAAGTATGGGCTGGATGAATGGACTGTAAGGTGGATAGAAAGCTGGCTAGATCGTTGGGCTCAACAGGTAGTGATCAATGGCTCCATGTCTAGTTGGCAGCCGGTTTCAAGCGGAGTGCCCCAAGGGTCGGTCCTGGGGCCGGTTTTGTTTAATATCTTTATTAATGATCTGGAGGATGGTGTGGACTGCACTCTCAGCAAGTTTGCAGATGACACTAAACTGGGAGGTGTGGTAGATACACTAGAGGGTAGGGATCGGATACAGAGGGACCTAGACAAATTAGAGGATTGGGCCAAAAAAAACCTGATGAGGTTCAACAAGGACAAGTGCAGAGTCCTGCACTTAGGATGGAAGAATCCCATGCACTGCTACAGACTAGGGACCAAATGGCTAGGTAGCAGTTCTGCAGAAAAGGACCTAGGGGTCACAGTGGACGAGAAGCTGGATATGAGTCAACAGTGTGCTCTTGTTGCCAAGAAGGCTAACGGCATTTTGGGCTGTATAAGTAGGGGCATTGCCAGCAGATCGAGGAACGTGATTGTTCCCCTTTATTCGACATTGGTGAGGCCTCATCTGGAGTACTGTGTCCAGTTTTGGGCCCCACACTACAAGAAGGATGTGGAAAAATTGGAAAGAGTCTAGCGGAGGGCAACAAAAATGATTAGGGGTCTGGAGCACATGACTTATGAGGAGAGGCTGAGGGAACTGGGATTGTTTAGTCTCCACACGAGAAGAATGAGGGGGGATTTGATAGCTGCTTTCAACTACCTGAGGGGGGGGTTCCAAAGAGGATGGAGCTCGGCTGTTCTCAGTGGTGGCAGATGACAGAACAAGGAGCAATGGTCTCAAGTTGCAGTGGGAGAGGTCTAGGTTGGATATTAGGAAACACTATTTCACTAGGAGGGTGGTGAAGCACTGGAATGCGTTACCTAGGGAGGTGGTGGAGTCACCTTCCTTGGAGGTTTTTAAGGCCGGGCTTGACAAAGCCCTGGCTGGGATGATTTAGTTGGGAATTGGTCCTGCTTTGAGCAGGGGGTTGGACTAGATGACCTCCTGAGGTCCCTTCCAACCCTGATATTCTATGATTCTATGAACAGTGTTGAAGGTTGTGGTAGCTGTATTAAGGGTAAAAAGTGTGCCTGTGGATGAAGAATTAGAAATGATGTATTATAAGACACAAAATCTAGACCAAGTAACTTAAGCGGTCAGTTATGTTGTGTGTAGCAACCAAAAGTACCACAACAAAGTTTGGTGTAGTAGGCAATGATGGTTTAATTACAGACCACAGATCACTAAATGATGTCCTATCATACTGCCAAGAATTACTAAAATATTACTGATGCTAGAAGTACCATTCAATGGTTAAGCTTTCATAATCAAATGCTAGTTGGAGCTGATAAAAGCAGGGGAGAGTGGAACATGAAAACTGATCCAATTTCATTAATTATCTTTCACTTAATGGCATCAACATGCCTGCTGTAACACTCAGATATTAAATCCCAAATATTTTGGGCATCTCAGGATATATTTGATAAATTACTTAAAACAACCGTTTTAAATCACTGTACACAAAGACTACTACACATTACTTTCTTCAGTTACTGCTTGGGGTTTTGTAGCATTTAAGGAATATTGATAGGTTAATTAAATCTCAAGTGTAACAAATGAAAATTAGAACTCATTTTATACTTCAGTTAGGTGGTGTTTGAACTTGAAGACAAAGGCACAAACTTGTGCCAAAATATATTAAATACAAAAACAACAAAATGTCTAAGTTTTAATTGAACAGTTTTTAAACAAAACATTTCCAAGCAGTGACTGAACACAAATATTGCAACTCTAAGAACCTAAAGTGAAACTGACATTATGGATTGTCATAACTCAGGCAAAGATATGCACAAGTTCACAAATATTAGCAAGTTTTTTTGTAATGCTTTAAACACTACCTTTGAGAATCATGTAAGGTAAGCAATTTACTACAATACAGGTTCAGTGAGGTAGCACATTTGATGATTGCCAAATACATTTACTTCTATAGGACTAAATACAACTCAAGGGCTAAATGAATGCAAAGAAATTACAACAAAAGAAATCATAAGTAACATGGGGTCAAGGGTTGTAGCTGGCTGAGTTTCAAGATATTTCAATAGTGCTTGTTCCAGCAGCTGCACTGACATAACCCACTATCATTTTTAAAAGGTATTAAAGTTAAAATAATAATGTCACAATAGCTTTTTAAATTAAAGATTTATGGTACTTACAATTTTAAAGGGATTTGTTAGATGAAGGACTTTTTTTTACTTAGGGAGTTCTCAGAATGATGTTGTATTTTTTAATTCATTAAAATAAGCCTCACTCAGTTATTAGATTTCAAATCCGTTCTAATCTGACTCCATCAGAAATCCAGCAAGTATAGTATTTGCAGAGGTATCAGACATATTCCTCTCTACTACCAGATTGGTTGTATCTGCTAAGGTATAAGTGGCAAAGTTATACTCCATTTTAACCAACATTTGTCATGCCATACATATCAGTTTTCCTGCAACTACCCCCCTACATTTCACGTAACTACTAGTCACTATGGAGTTGTATACAAACCACAGCAAGTTATACAGTATATTACCACGTTTTGTTTGTTACTTACTCAAATATGTCAAATTTGCAAACTAATTTGAAAGACAACTTTCTTGGGGAAGAACAGGAGTACTTGTGGCACCTTAGAGACTAACAAATTTATTAGAGCATAAGCTTTCGTGGGCTACAACCCACTTCTTCGGATGCATATTGAGTGAAACATATCGAGGAGATATATATACACACATACAGAGAGCATGAACAGGTGGGAGTTGTCTTACCAACTCTGAGAGGCCAATTAAGTAAGAGAAAAAAAACTTTTGAAGTGATAATCAAGGTAACCAAGTACAGACAGTTTGATAAGAAGCAAGTGTGAGAATACTTACAAGGGGAGATAGATTCAATGTTTGTAATGGCTCAGCCATTCCCAATCCCTATTTAGCCCTGAGTTAATTGTGTCTAGTTTGCATATCAATTCCAGCTCAGCAGTCTCTCGTTGGAGTCTGTTTTTGAAGTTTTTCTGTTTTAAGATAGCCACCCGCAGGTCTGTCATAGAATGGCCAGACAGGTTAAAGTGTTCTCCCACTGGTTTTTGAGTATTATGATTCCTGATGTCAGATTTGTGTCCATTAATTCTTTTGCGTAGAGACTGTCCGGTTTGGCCAATGTACATGGCAGAGGGGCATTGCTGGCACATGATGGCATATATCACATTGGTAGATGTGCAGGTGAACGAGCCCCTGATGGTATGGCTGATGTGATTAGGCCCTATGATGGTGTTCTTTTTGCGGATACAGACTAACACGGCTGCTACTCTGAAACCTTTCTTGGGGAAGGTCTCTTGGAGAATATACCAATATTTCATAAATATCACTACGTTCAATGAAGCTCAGACAGAAGTACAGATATTTGTTTCTTATATAATCAAAAGAAGCTGAGCTAATATAGAGAGTATAGTAATCTTACACACTGTAGGAAATTACTGTGGATCTGATCAATTATCCCTGAAGATGTCTATATTCTTTAAAGCAAAGTGAACATGAATGAAGAGTGAGCTTGTTAACTTGAATGTTATAATCCAATGGTTGATTAAATAGAATGCCACACAAGATTCTCAGTTACCAGGAAAGCCTTCAGAACATAAGGTAGTATGATTTTAAAAGGTCTTTTTTTCATTCATGTTTCTCATGAGTCAGTTTTACTGGTTTCCTGACTCACTGTCCAATGCAAGTTACACAGCTACAAAATGCTGTGAGAAATTTTTACTCATCAACTCCTAGACACAGCTTTTGAAGTGCATCCTAGTTTTATTAGAAACTTCAATAATTTTCATATGAAGTGAGCCAGATATAGATAATCTGGGATAAACGAGAATACACACATAAATCATATGCTATGTAGATAGCTATACACACAGTTTGATTTTACATTCCCTCTAGATGGATCAACAGATCAGTGGAAAAATTGATGCATTATAGAGAGCCTCTTCTAATCTAAAATCTTGTTAGAAGGATGAATATGCACTTGTTTGTAGCAGGACATTTAGGGCATCTTATCTACAGAAGATGATGCATAACCTTCATAACTCATGTTACCTATCAATTAAAACATTCTGAAGCAGGGCATTTTCTCTCCCTGAGGGAGAAAAAATGATAGTACTGAGAAAGAAGTGGTTGCTCGTGTTGCATTCTTCCAACAATGCATGTTAATAAGTTTCCATTACCTTCAATGAAAAGTAAAGGAGAGGAATCAGAAACAGGAGCAAGCAGAATGACAACCATATGCTATGATTTCAGGTAAATTACAAGCACCACAAAGCAAACACAGCAGTATGATGTGTTTGTTTGAACCCTTCCCCCCACCCCCATGCATCACTGGATCAAATGATGTCTCTTATCAAATTGGTCATTGCTATCATTCTGTGTTTTGCTATTCAGATCTATTATGCTATTCAAATGCTAACTCACTATGTAACATTATATGTATGCCTCCACTCAAATTGTATTTCATAATACTCAGATGGGTAATTAAGTCTTTCAAATGACTGTGCCTCAAAAGCATCTATTCCTATAAGGTTTTAATTACAGGTACTTTCAAAAGACAAGACAGACACCCAAGCTGAATGGTTTTAGCTAGATGTCAATTCCAAATGTTATTCTGCTAACTTGATTTCTGCTTCAGATTAATGGCAGGACCACCATATATGTTAAAGCTACAGGTCATAACTCAGTAGGTCCCCTACAGTAAAGAGAATACTCAAAGCTATTGCTAAAGTCTGTAATTACTGCCCTAAATTTGCTCCAGGTCATCAACTTTTGACCTTGATACAGTAGCTTCCTTATATCATATACAGTTTTTCCTCCAATGCACGCCCATACTGCTGCATCACCACATCTAGGAAAAAGTTTATCTTAGCTGAGTTTTCAGAAGCAATGGATTTTTAATCATGCACATCCAAGACCGTTCAATAGCCTACTCAGATCTGTCCTTTAGGTATATGTATATACACATCTATGAAGTAAAACTGGTTCTCTCTACTATGCAGACTCCACACCTATGTTTTTACACTGTACATACTGTTGTCTTATAAACCAGCTGTAGATCTTGCTTGCCCTTTAATATACCCAAATCAGAATGTATAGCATAAGGGTTTACAACACAAACAGAACAGAATGCCAAAGAATTCCTTGCACCAAGTCCCTCCGAATGCAGGAAAGACTGATCCCCGGCTTAGCCTACCGAGATCGCTAGTCTCCCTATCCTGGCAGCAATCTGCAAGCACCTAGAAACTTGACTCCAGTGCTCTGCTCCCCCGTCCCAAGCCTCAGCTTTAGCTAGGTGGGAGATCTACGCTGCTCCTCTGCACAGAATCAAACCCACTATCCCATGCGGAGAAGAGGGCGGTAATGAAGAACCAAGCCCCTGGGCATCGGCATCCACTGCACAGGACGGATCCAACCAGCCCCGCTCTTGCGCCTCAAAGCAGCCCAACCAGCAATACAGCCAGCCCACAGGGCAGCATCCAGCAGCCAGGGCACTGCGGGCAGGGACGCGGGTGCAGCTCCCCCAAGCAGGGCAGCGTCCACACACAGGCACAGCCGGCAGGACCCCAGAGCAACCCCTACCAGGCACAGCAGCAGCATCCACCCCTGCGGGCAAGGCCCTGGCACAGTCCCATCCCACCCCCCCGGCCCAGCCCCCCATGCACAGGCGGCAGCCCCCCCCCGCACGGCCCGGCCCGGCCCGGCCCGGCGCCCTTACCCTCGATGGCGATGACATGCTCGCGGAGCTGGCCCTGCAGCGCCGGCTCGTCCACCCGCTCCAGCAGCTCGTAGACGGAGTAGATGTTGGGGTGCACGGACTCGAAGCGCTGGATCTCGGCGCGGATGGCTGCCGAGTTGGCCAGCTGCTGCTGGTAGCTCATGGCGCGGCCGCTCGGCTCGGGTCCGCGCCGGCAGCGCCACCCCCTCCCCGCGGGCACAGGGGGCCGCCCGGCAGCCGCACAGCCCGCCCGCTGTCACTTCATCGCGGCGGCCCGCGGGGGCCCCAGCCCCACGGCGGGGCGGACACTGGCGGCTCCTGACCCCCAACGGCCAACGGCTGCCCGGCCCGGCCTCGCTGTGGTGCCCGGTGCCGCGAGCAGCCGAGGGGGGCGGGGGAGGGGCCGGGCACCCCGCACGCCACAGAACCTCGCTCGGCAGCCCCGCTACAGCTACCGCGTCCTTCTCCGCGGCACGCTCACGCAGGCCACGCCCCCTCTCCTTACGTCACCGCGCTCCCCTGCTGCCACGCCCCCTCCCCCGTCCCTGCGCGCTGCTTCCTGGGAGTTGTAGTCCCTGCGAGGCACCTGGCCCTGCACAGCCTGGACGGAAAGGGGGTGAGAATGGAGATCAGGGAGTGGGACGGGGGAGCATAAGGGGGCGGGATGGGGCGGGACAGGGGGAGGGTTAAGGGGCGGGACGGGGAAGGGGGAACAAGGAGAATCAGCGGGCGGGGAAAGGGGAGGATCAGGGGGCGGGAAGGGGGAGGAGGGAGAAACAGGGGGCGGGATGGGGCAGGGAAGGGGGAGGATCAGGGGGCGGGAGGGGGGAGTGAAGGGGAGGAGGGTGGATCCAGGGGGGAGGAGGAGGGAGGCTCAAGGGGGCTGCGGGAGGGGGAAGGAGATGATGAGAGAGAGGTAGTGCTAAATCAGTGTCTGCTGCCCTGTACCCCTCACTCCCACCCTGAAGCCTGTTATGTTCAGGGCCTAGGAAAAGAAAAGTTAGATAAAAACATAAAAGGCTCTTGCCAGAAGGTTGCACCGCACCACTACTTTATTTCTTAAAAACCAGAATCTTAACAAACGAGAACCAAAGAAGAGAGACAGATAAAGCAGACTGCTCCCTAAGGCAGAGAGACACAACTCACCACGCCTTGCTCTAGGCTAGCTCTTTGCATACTGATTGCTTGCTGCTATACCTAGATCACATGTTTCCCTATAGAGGCCCCAGCCTGCAAGCAGGACCAGGAAAACCTTTGAAATGTAAAGTGATAGCCCTCAATTTTAACACAGTTCTCAATAGGTCACTAGGCTCATCTCTGTAGGGAACAGGGATTGAAGTCCCTGAGGCACACTTGTAATGGCTACCATCTTGACTAATACATGGGGGATTTGAACCAGGGACCTATAGAGCTAAAAGTATGAATTACTAAAGCTTTAGCTAAACATCCAAGCTGCTTTAACTTGTGGCTGTAACAACTCATATCCTCTGCGGTCTGTGGATCACCACAAACGGTGACTTGTAACATACACTCACCAGTGTGTTACACATTCTCAGTGCAAAGGGAGAAAACTATCTGAAACCATGCAGCGGGGGGTATCGTGATGGGGGGAAAGTCATCTCTTTAGCGGGAACCAGATTTTCTTTCCCTTTCCCCCTTGCCCTCAAGTGTGGGTCAACATCAAATTGGAAAGCAACCCTGCCAAGAGTGCACACATCTCATTGAGTGACCAGCCACATGGACTTGTGCTCCATTCCCACATGCCCCCCTTTCCTCTCTGGTCAGGACCTCACTCAGCTTGTCTCCTTGAATTGGTATGTGAAAGGGACCAAACCTTTGCTCATTTTGTGAGGCACCTTGAACATTTTCTGCACCCTTGAAAACTTAATAATAAATTAATAAATATTGAAAATAGCTCACCTTGACCAAAGCCAGAGGACTTTGACCACATGTGACAGAGATAATCAGGGACATTGCTTATAACAATAGTGGAGGAGAGGGAGATTTGGTTGAATGACATACTCACATGGAACCCTGAAGCCCCACAGTATGGCACTGACTGAAATAGACCCCTATCACTACTGTACTGACTCCAAATTCCAGATTAAAGAGGCATGGTATCTAATCTATCTACTATAGTCTCTTGCATTTCTATTACATTCACCCATGTACTAACCAACAAATTTGCATTAAATGTTGGATTGCAGTAGTCTGTGACTGCACTTCATTCTGGTCTATCTCATTAGGGGGTGAAAGCCATTTAGTGACTTTATTTTGTAAGTGACTGCAGGCTGTGTGGGCTGGATGTTTTTCCAGTTTGCCCAGGGCAGCAGAAATACTAGAGCCAGAGCTGGTGTCAATCCATAATATGGATCCATTCACCCAAAGATCACTGATACCAAATGTGCATCCTAACACCCTGTCAGCAGAGCATGGAATGTCATCTGTAGTAATGCTTACCAGTATGGATCTATCAATAAGACCACTGATGAAAGGTGAAGTCATACTGAAAGGTGAACTGTCAGACCGGAGGAAGATAATGAGTGGTGTTCCTCAGGGATCGGTCTTGGAACTAATCTTCTTTAACATTTTCACTAATGACCTTGGCACAAAAAGTGGGAGTGTGCTAATAAAATTTTCAGATAACACAAAGTTGGGAGGTATTCCCAATACGGCGGAGGGCCAGAATATCATACAAGAAGATCTGGACAACTTTGTAAACTGGAGTAATAGAAATTGGATGAAATTTAATAGTGCAAAGTGCAAGGTCATAATCTTAGGGACTAACAACTAGAATTTTTGCTATTAGCGGGGAATGAGTTGGAAATGACAGAGGCGGAGAAAGACCTGGGTATATTAGCTGATCACAGGATGACTATGAGCCGCCAGTGTGATGCAACTGTGAAAAAGGCTAATGCGATCCTAGCATGCATCAAGGTAGGTATTTCCAGTAGAGATAGGGAAGTGCATTATACAAGGCACTGGTGAGACCTCATCTGGAATACTGTGTGCAGTTCTAGGCTCCCATATATAAGAAAGATTAATTCAAACTGGAACAAGTGCAGAGAAGGGCTACGAGGATGATCTGAGGAATGGAAAGCCTACCTTATTAGAGGAGACTCAACAAGCTTGGCTTGTTTAGCATAACCAAAAGAAGGCTGAGGGGAGATATGATTGCCTCTCTACAAATCCATCAGAGGGATAAATACCAGGGAGGAAGAGGAGTTATTTAAGTTAAGCTCCAATGTGGACACAAGAACAAATGGATGTAAACTGGCCATCAACAATATTAAGCTTGAAATTAAATGAAGGTTTCTAGCCATCAGAGGAATGAAGTTCTGGAACAGCCTTCCAAGAGGAGCAGTGGGGGCAAAAAACCTAACTGGCTTCAAGACTGAGCTTGATTGTTTACGGAGGGGATGGTATGATGAGACTGCCTACAATGGCATGCTAGCAGCACATATCTCCAAAGGCCACCCATCTGGGTTTTACCCACACAGTCTGGGTTTTGGCTTCTGTGTCTGGGTGCCATTTAAGGTTGCCAAGTGCCAGTTTTTGACTTGAAAGTCTGGTTGAAAAGGGGACCTGGCAACCCTAAATGACACCCGACCCAAAAGTCCAGTTACCGTGGTATAGGGGGAGGCACTGGGTCATTAACCTGCATTAATGTTCAGCCAGGGCCGCCTCCTACCTGCAGGCAGGCTCCTTGAGACAATCCAGCGAGTGATGGGGGCAGGGGGGAGGAGCTAGCGATGGGAGAAGAGTTGGAGCAGGGGTGGGACCTTGGGGGAAGAGGTGAGGCAGGGACGGGGCCTCGGGGGTCTGGTTACCATCCAATAGAAAGATGGCAACCCTAGACACTAGATAGGGAGGGCTCTGAGTTACTACAGAGAATTCTTTCCCAGGTGTCTGGCTGGTGGATCTTGCTGAAATGCTCAGGGTCTAACTGATCACCATAATTGGGGTCAGGAAGGAATTTTCCTCTGGGTCAGATTGGCAGGGGTTTTCGCCTTCCTCTGCAGCAGAGGGCTTGGGTCACTTTAAACTAGTGCATTCTCTGTAACTTGAAGTCTTTAAATCATGATTTGAAGACTTCAGTAACTCAGCCAGAGATTAGGGTTCTATTACAGGAGTGGGTGTGGGTGAGGGTCTGTGGCCTGCAATGTGCAGGAGGTCAGACTCTAGATGCTCGTGATGGACTCTTCTGGCCTTAAAGCAGGGGTTCTCAAACTGGGGGTCGGGACCCCTCAGGGGATTGCAAGGTTATTACAGAGGGGGTCGTGAGCTGTTAGTCTCCACCCCAAACCCCACTTTGCATCCAGCATTTATAATGGTGTTAAAAATATAACAAAGTGTTTTTAATTTATAAGAGGGTCACACTGTGTGAAAGGGGTCAACAGTACAAAAGTTTGAGAACCACTGTCTTAAAGTCTATGAATCTATGAGACATAACTCAGTGGTTCCTCAGAAGCATTGCAGAGCTTTGCATCACTGTTTGCTTTTGACCATTAAATAACTAAAAAGGACAAAAGACAGAATGTTAATTTAAAATGCTCTAGACAAGTTACTTTGCATGAATAATTGCAGTAGTAAAAGTTCAAGCATTAACATGTCAGTTATTTGCATTTCTATCTTTTAAAAAAAAATGACAACTACAATCCATAGTATATTAGAGGGGTTGTAAAATACAGTATTGCTTTGTGAGCCCTGCCATGGCCTCAACAGAGAACTGAAGTCCCAGTTTCAAGTTAAATAAAATATCATTCTGAGATAAAAACAACAAGGAGTCTGGTGGCACCTTAAAGACTAACAGATTTATTTGGGCATAAGCTTTCGTGGGTAAAAACCTCACTTCTTCTGAGATAGAAACCCTTGAAAGCAGTTGACTGTAAACTAAATACTTTTCATTACCCCGGTACATTTTTACATGATTAGCATAAAACAAATCCTACTAACAGCACTGGTTTTGAATTTGTGGCCTAAATTATAACATCTTCTAGAAGACCATAACGTAATATAGACAAACTAGCAAGAGCTCCAGAAAGAAAAATGGTGCCTTTCTAATCTAGTAGAATTATTTCACCAAGTAAACACAATAGTGGATAAAAGAGTTTATATGTAATTTATTGAGTCCTTCCAAAAGCCCTTTCACAAAATCACTGCCACTGGGTGTACAGATCCTATTCTGGCCTGGCATGGAAATAGTTAATCCCTTTTCCTCTGGGAAGTGCCACAACTGTCTCTCATCACCACAGAGACACTCAGGATGAGGCAGAAAGGACTCTGGAAAGGGGAAAGGACCGCCTCCAGCATAAATAAGAACTTAGGTGATGCATGGTGAGTTTGATGTGTGTTATTGGTTAATATAAAATGTGTGTTATTGTTTGTAGGTTGGTAGAGAGTTTGGAGAGAAAAACATTAGTGTTTTTTCTTTAAGGAATGAAAGGAACAATGCAGTTTATAAATTTCTCAGATGAACTGGAGATTTGGATTTTTTTTTTAATGGGGCTGTTCTGGCATTTGGGTGTGTCAGGAAGGAGTTAAAATTCAGCCAGCAAAAAAGACAGAAACTGCTGAGAAGCAAGGACATAGTTTCTGTCAATACATAATAACTTAGTTCAGCTTATCGGTAAGAAGGAACAAAGCCT
>NW_020664526.1:958016-968197 GCF_002925995.2 Terrapene triunguis | reverse complement strand
GCTTTTAGAATCCACATCATTGGAAGTTGTTAAGAAGAGGCTGCACACATACTTGCCAGGGGTGATCTAGGTTTACTTCATGCTGTTGCAGTGCTGGGAATAGACTAGATGACCTCTCTAAAATATAAATGTAGGGCTGGAAGGGAGCTAAAGGTTTCCAGTCCTCAGTGTTCAATGCAGTGATGTCCACTGGAGTCTGCAGACTCTGATAGAATAGTTCAGAGAGGGATGAACTGCACGCCTTACCTACTGCTCCAGAAGGCCTCACAATACAACCCTTATGGAGGGCTCTGTAGCAGGAGAATAGTGCAGCAGACCTTGCCTACTTCACCTAGAAGCTGAGGGTGTTTGTAGTGGTGCGGAGACACAGCCTGCTGACATGCCTCTTTGGGGCATGTATAGGGGGACCTTGCTGTTGCATATACACCTCCCAGTGGGAGGAGGCCCCTTGAGGCCACTCTTGAACTAAGAAGGGGGTCCTATGCTACTGGTCCTGCCATTTTCGGAGGAGGCCACTGCCACTCAGATGGAGGGTGTGACTATTGTGCAGGGATAGAGCCACAAAGGGTCTTTTATAGTGTTAAGGACCCAAGGTAGCATTAATCCAGCCCTGCACACTTGCAGCCCAGGTGACCTGGAGCTATGCCCAGCACTTGTAGTTGATCTGCTTGGTCCCTGGCTGCCAGTTTCTCCCCACAGGCTTCAAAGGTAGGTAAGAGTGGTCCTGAGAAGCCAGGAGAACTTCTGTCCTGCCGTCAGACTCTACCACTCGTGTGGCAGGGCAGCAAGCGTGTGCTGCTTATGTCAGGCACTCCCTGTTGTGGTGAAAGCAGCACAGAGGAAGCTGCAGCCAGCCCCTAGTGAAGCACAGAACAAAACATCAGGCACCTGGCTGGAGCAAAATGGCAGACCCCATGGCCAAACATGGAACTGCATGTCAGGTGAAAAGTCCGATTCCTCAGGAAATTCCATGATCTGAGCACAGAGCCCTGAGTACCATTAGCACAACCTCTAATTTAGGTAAGTAGAACAGAATTATCCTGCCTGTGGCAGCTGTCTCAACTCAGGGGAACTCCAGGTGTGGGGTATTCCCGTGCTGCTAGAGACTGACAACTCTGGTTCTTTTCCAAAGCTGCAAGCAGGCTAAAGCACCCATCCCAATACATATTTGAAGAGCTGGGCTATAGACAACAAAATGAAATTCAACAAAGACAAATGTAAAGCCCTACACTTAGGGAAGAAAAACCAAATGCACAATACAGAATGGGGGATAACTGGCTTGGCAGCAGCACTGCTAAGAAGGATCTGGGAGTTGTGGTGGATCACAACCTCAAAATGAGTCAACAATGCAATGCTGTTGTAAAAAAAGCAAATGCAGTTTTGGGTTGCAATAACAAAGGCATAGTGTGCAAGTCATGGGAGGTGATAGTACCGCTCTGCTCAGCACTGATTAGGTCAGTATAGAAAGGATGTAGAGAAACTGGAAAGGATCCAGAGGCGAACAGCAGATGATCAAAGGGATGGAACGCAAGCCATATGAGCAAAGGCTGAAGGAACTGTGTCTGTTTAGTTTGGGAAAGAGGAGATTAAGAGGGGACATGATAGCGGTCTTCAAATACTTGAAAGGCTGCCATAAAAAAGATGGAGAAAAATGTTTTCTCTTGCCAGAGGGCTGGACAAGAGGCGATGGGTTCAAACTACAGCATTGCAGGTTTAGATTAAATATCTGGGAAAATTTCATAACTGTGAGAACAGTAGGACAATGGAACAGACTGCCTAGGGAGGTTGTGGAAGCGCCTTCACTGCTGGTTTTCAAGAAGAGGCTGGATAGCCTTCTATCCTGGATGGTTTAGACAAAACAAATCCTGCATCTTCGCAGGGGGTTAGACTAGATGACCTTTGCGGTTCCTTCTAACCCTGTGATTCTATATGGAACTTGTATATATAGGCTCCTGTTGCCCGGTTTTAATGTGATTGAGATCTCATCACTGTAAAAACTTAAACTCACTTTCTTTCAATTTGTATTGAAACAATTACTGAAATACCAACAGTAACTTTATCTAGCACACTGGCTGCACTGCAGCCTTTTCATCATGGGTATGAAACTCTTATAGAAGACTTCTTAGATGCCAAGAGTCAGTGCGGAGAATCTGAACTTAATATATAATATCCAGAATAATTGACCATAGTCTCACATACGAATATGAACATCCCTACTGGAACTGCCATCAGCTGCTACCTTTAACACAGACCTCGAAGACAAACTAAAATGAAGTTACTATTTGCCCTTTCTCAACTGCTGCAGTTGCCTCCTTAGTCTAAGCAGACTAGCCATCTGAAAAACTCACTTCATGAGAGAATGTATTGTTCTAGAGAAGAGGAAGTCTAAGTCCATAGTTAAAACAGAGCTCCAACTATATACCTCCTCTAGCACATTTTTCTGTCCATTGAGTAATCTAGGAAATATCCCAGCCTGAATTGCTCTGGAATCCTTTCCCTAGTAGAAGTTATCTTACATGTCTTTTTTTGTAGCTTTCTCTTTCATAAATGTGTAATCAACTCCAGCTGGGCATGGGTCCACCGTCACATTTGTATTTGGTTTGCTCAGGTTTGTATATGACCTAATTCTATTCAGTAAGGCCGGCTTAACATTGCAGTTCTGGGAATGGCCTCAGCTGTTAAAACCTGGGTGTTCCTTCTGCAGTGATTAATTGTGGTTCAAGAATCATCTCTGGCTATGTAACATAAAATTAAGAGAGAAAAATATGCAGCATCAGTGACTTTCAAGCTTTAAACAAGCTTCATCCAGCAGCAGTTCTGTTCAGTTCCAAGCCATACCGTGCACAGTGGGGCCCTAAGACTTGATAGCTGGTCTCTAATGCTACCCATAACAAACAGCTCCACACACGGATCAGGCTGGAAAATAAAACAATACGTTTAAAAGGGACATATAGGAAAGACTGTTGAAGTGAGACACCAAGTTATTTTTGTAGCGATTGGTCTGGTCCTTTTTCCACTCTAACTTCCCTCCCATTTGTGGAGCAGGATTGGAAAACAACTTATCGGGCAATAATGGTTTACACAGATTGTGTTTCCTGAGGAAAGCAGATAAATTACTGCAGCTAGGGTGGATTATTAGCCCTAAATAAGCACTTAGAGCATGGCTAATAGATAGCATTGCTTAAATTCTATCTGCTAGATCCAAGCACAAAGGGATACTGCAAATAAATCTCCCTTGTAGGCACAGTTACAGCACAGTCATCTTCTCCAGAAGTCAAGGAGGCTTCTGCATGGTCCAAGATCAATATCAGGGATAAAATGGAGTCAGAGTAGGGTGGAAGAGTGGACAGGCCCAACAATCTGGATACAAGTAATATTGGAATTACCTGAAAGACATCAGGCCCAGGGTGAGTAGGGGGCACCAAACCGCAGGATCTGCTCGAGGTAAACCTGAGAGGCGGGCTGCCCTCACCTCCTGAAGTACGCACGAGGGAGTACGAAGGGGGGGAGCCCCATGAGCTGACTGAGTGCTACCCAGTCTCCCCGGTCATAGTCCAGGAGGTCTCCAATTCTGGTAACTCCTGCCAGCACCAACCTCTGGTGCACTGAGGAGGACTCTGCCACCTGCACACTGAGGTGTGGGATTGTGTAGCAGGGGCTCTGCAAGGAGATATAACCCCTCCATGGCCCCCATGGACCTGGATGCCAAAACCAGCTTCTAGGTGCGGAGGAGGTCCTGATAAAAGACCAGCAGTGCAGAGAGGCCAGCCAGAACTCCTGGAAGGACGCCATGACAAGCGAAGCTTCAGCTAGTGTGCTAAAAATAGTTGTATGGACATTGTCACCTGATTTCTCAAGCACATCTGAATCCCTAGTCTTGAAAACCTGAGCTCTGGGATAAGCTGCAATGAGGAGAGGAATAGCTCAGTGGTTTGAGCATTGGCCTGCTAAACCCAGGGTTGTGAGTTCAATCCTTGAGAGGGCCATTTAGAGATCTGGGGCAAAAATCAGTCTGGGGATTGGTCCTTCTTTGAGCAGGGGTTGGTTTAGATGACCTTCTCAAGTCCCTTCTGATTCTATGATTCTACCCAGTCTATGCTACTATGGCCTTGAATATCCAGTGGCTTTTCAGCTACTGTATCTTGAGTGCCTGCTGCTTAATGTCTACACATGGCAGGTCCTATTAATGCCTTAATTTAAGGAATCATAGCACTGTAGGGCTGGAAGAGACCTTACCAAAGCTTACTGTCTTTCATCTGTATTTAAATTGGCAAGAAAAATTATTCTGAAACTATCTCTAAAGGGGTGACCTTAGGTGTCTGCAGCATTTTTTAAACTAATTAACACAACACAAGATCCGAGTTCTAATGTTGACTTCAGTAGTTCTGTTTCAGTGATGCTAGACTGAAATTACTGGAAAATGGAGTATAAAATGAATACTAATAACAAATGCTTAGCTGATGAATGCATACATCAGAACTACAGCTCCACTGCTGTAGAAACAAAGTCACCAATAGCCTCATGTTGGCTTAATATTATTTCTGGCAGTAGCTGGGTAGCTGGTATTCCTATGGAGACTGTAAACCTAAAAAATACATCATTACATTATTGTACGTACATTACATTATTAACCTGAACAATTTAAGTTGCAGCACTTAAACTTTAGGATATTTGAGGCTTTCAAGTTAAACAAAGTGCACACATTTTTCTTCGAGGAACATATAGTATTGATTGAAGAGAAACTAGAGATAGGGAAAGCTTGTCACCTCCAGGTAGAAAATGTCTTGCTCAGAAGGACCAGGAAACACTGAAGCGAACTATAAAGTAATACTAGGTTATTTAGTAATAGTATATTGCCTGTTCTTGGTGTGAATCTCTTCTGTTTTAACTTTTGCCAGCAAAAATGAATCACTCAAACTTCAACAGCCACGGAAGGCTGGTAAGCAGCAACATGCTCATTTCAGACTTCCATATACCAAGGAACTGAGTACTTGTTACCTGAGTGGCCCTTCACTAATAATTTGACTTCAAGTATGAAATATTCTAGAGGTGTCAGCTGGGCCCTCAAGCCTCTTCCGTGTGAAGGTGGAGACTTAAATTGATCTACTTTAAAGGCCTGATGAAACTAAATTCCAATTCATGGATACTGAATTACTCACACTGGGGTAGAAGTATTTAAATTATTGTAACAACGTTTAAAAAAAACTTTGCTCTTACAGCCCAACTCTTAACACAGATACTTAGGTTTGGAAGAATTAGATTTTTTATCAGTAAAGGTCAATTTCACAGCACACACACAAACCAACAAAAATATTTCCATCGATAACTGACACACACATTAGACAAGAAAGAAAAAATGCTGTTTGAGAAATTTACAGTTTATATTAAGGATATTCACTTTGAAGATTTTGACATGTGATGTTGACAATTTTGTCTTTTAATGGTTATAAACATTTAGCTTTCTGAATCTCAAGTCTACTGTCATTAATTTGTCTGTTCCCTGCCCATAATTTCCCACAACTGTGATAACTGAAATAGATTAAAAGAAAAGCTAAACATAAACATGGACATTGACATTTATTTTTAAAAATTGAATTCTGTCATGCCTACTGATCTTACTAGGGTAGACTGAAGTTGAGGCTTGCTGGCCTTTGGTTGTTCTGATGTTTTGTTTAGATTTTCTAACTCTTAGGGGATGCATTGCTCTAATCTACACGTAGCATCTTGTGGCCACCAACTTGCCTGTCACTCCCACATGGGCCTAGAATTGTTGACCCTGAGCTTGGGGGGATGTAGAGATGACATGAGGGTACTGAGCACCCCAGAAGGAGCTGGGCAGTGCCAGCCAGCCACAGCAGGGGGAACACGTAGAATTGCTCCAGAATGCTTGTGCCACCTAAACAGCCCCTATCTGCTAGACACATTGGTTATGCTTTGAAGGGTGGCACAGCCGCATAATTCCCCAATATTCTAGTGGTTAAATACACAACCTGGGTGTTGAAATCTATGAGGAGGGCCCTCAGAGCTGCTGTTTCTGAAGGACGCCTCCCTGTCGAAGCAACTCCTCTATCAGCATCTATGTCAGCATCATCATAGGATACTGCAAAGGAAGTGTAAATTCTAAAGGGAAGGGAAGAAATGGCTAGGCATGAACAAACTGAAGCTACTTCATAAACAAAAGGGAAGCCTTGCTGACAACACTGGTATGTAATTAAAAGTTAAAACTGTACTTTCCGAACCATGCTTCCCTCTTTTCTTGAGCCAATTGATTAACTATGGCAAGTCTGAACAAATCTTCCTGTAGCAATTCTGAGCTTCCTTCCCCTTGTTCTAGTATACAAAGCAGTGACATAATAAGCGTTCTTGTTCCATGCTTAAAACTTGTGTATGATCCCCTCCCTTCCCCCAACCAGGATCCAGTGCCAGTGAAGAGCTCCTACTGTTTAACTCTCTTCGGCATCTCTAGAATTCTTTTTTTGTAACAGATGATGGCAGATTTCTACTTAATGGAAACATCCTGAAGGGGGTTTTCCGGATATTTGTAAGTGTGTCATGGGATCAGGGGTACAGCTAGCTATGTGGCTGGTATTTACGTAAATCTAAATCTTCTCGGGTAGATGACATTCCACCCACTCAGAAATGCACCAGGTGCAATCCGATCAATCAAGGTTTTACCGTTCTGTTTCTTCAGGGGACATACTAACCCAGAAAAGGCCTGGCACAAGATCTAGTTCAGTGGACACTTGGGGATCCACTGTAATAAAAATATTGAGTAATAACAGTTTAATAAATCCTGAAAATACTAATTGGCATAACCTGTTTGGAATCTCAGCACTAGTTGTTTCTGGGTACCAGAAACAAGAGGTAATTCTCAGAACAAATCTCAGATCTGAGAATATTACATCTAAAACTGGAGTGATGCAAAGCATACTGTAGCAGCCATCTTTCTTATCTTCCTGACTAGACCAGGAGGTCTCTAAAGCTTTTATTGATGCCAAATAACAGAACTAGATACATTGTCATCTTTTGGAGATCAACTTGAGCCTTGATCCAAAATCACTGGTGGATGAACAGAGTGGAGAGACTGGATAAAGTAAAAGGCAACATGAAACGTTTAGACCTTCCCAATGGATGGAAAGACTTTAAATTAACATTTCTAGATCAGAGCTCTAGAGACTGCGAATCATGGAATTAAAAACAAAAATAATCCATTCTACAGAAAGTGGAAATCTTCCTTAATAAAAGTCTTAACTAGGCTAGTTTTAAATAGGCTACTCAGCACTCAGCTACTTAGATGACATATAGTGGATTGGATAAAGGTCTATGATCCTCAATTGGGGGGTTAATATGGAAGCTGTATTGCAGTCTTAAGTCCTTACAGATAGAGTGAATTACTAGCCTCTAAAATGGAAAACTGTTTGGTGTGGGATGGTAATTTCTGGGATGTATACAAAGAATGTGTGTGGGGGGTGATATGTTGGGGTCTCCTCATAGCGGGGAAAGGATAAAGCTTCATACCCTCTATTTACATAAACATAGGTGAGATGCTAGTGTGTCTGGCTTAGGGAAATTGAAGGGTGATCACTGGATTTATGGTTTATTACAATCGTCTGTAACCCACTAACCCCCTCTTTTTGTTCTATGACTGCAGAGTTGTTAACAGGCCACTCAAACTTGAATGGTTCCCTTACAGTGTGTGCTAACTACTAATGCTAAACAAACTGTTCCACCTTGCATTTTGCCGTGAGGCTCAGAGTACCTTTCCCAGACCTGAAGAAGAGCTCTGTGTAAACTCGAAAGCGTGTCTCTCACACCAGCAGAAGTTGGTCCAATAAAAGATTTATTTAAGCCACATTTGTTTCTCACCCACCTTGTCTCTCTAATATCTTGGAGCTGACACATCTACACTGAACTGACACCAGGGCAGACATGCATGTAGAATCTAGGAGTCACTTGTTGTTGTGCTGTCATTTACAGGGCTAGATTAAGACTAAAGATGATCTGGATTAACCCAAAACTGTAGGGCATATTTGGAGGTGACTTGTGTATACTCAGGGATTAAAGTTGAAATTTAAGGCTCCTTCTATCTTCATTCAGTCATAATTTATATTTTACTGGGAGAGTATTCAGAGCTATCATATAAAAAGAGACAAACATTTCTGAGGTGAGGTGTGAATCTGTTAAGAGATGGGATTACATTGCCTTCAAGCATATCTAACTAAGGCACTTTACCCTGCAGATTACTACTTCATGAAAGAAACAGTGATAAAACACAGCAATTAAATATTGGCAAGCAAGAAGTCTAAACTTTGTCCTAGCTTTTCCAGTAGAGACACTGCAGTAAAAGGTTGCCTTCTTCTTTTCTGCTAAAAGCACTGTATTGGCAATGACACTAAAATTCAGCGGTTACCCATCTATTGGAACAATCAGTAAAAAAAAAAGTCTCAAAATAAATGCTGATTGGACTAGTTTTTGACAAACTAATGATGCATTATGAACTTTTGGCAGTGAAATCTGGATCCAACTTGAAATAGACCCATAAAGGGGATAAGCATATGCTTAAAACTTTCGTTAACTTGTCCCTCCCAATAGAAAATAACTTGTCTTGCTGTTTGACAGGTTAGATTCTGAAATGTTAAATTTTGAAAAAGTGTCCTTACAATTTACTGGTTCCTGTTTGCTCTTTACATCTGACTTTCTGGCAGGCAGGTGGTGAGGAGCAATTTTCCTTGTTGATCCTTACAAAGTAAATAAAACATGAAAAAATAACAGATCACATTTGAAAAATCCACACAAATAGTGGATGGATTGAGGCAGAAGGATGAGCAACTTAACAGTAGATCCAGGGGTGAAAGTAACTTACAGGACTTACCGGTACTGCCGGAGTCCTGAGGGGGCGTGGCCTCATCCGGAAGAGGCGGGGCCTCTCAAGATTTAAAGGCCCTGGTGCACCGGCTGTGGCTGGGAGCCCCAGGGCCTTTAAATCAACCCGGGGCTCTCAGCTGCAGAGGTGGCTGGGAGTCCCCGGGGCTCAGGGGCAAATTAAAGGGCCCGGGGCTCCAGCCGCCGTGGAGCTCCGGGCCCTTTAAATCCCCACCGCAGCTCCGGCTGCCAGAGCTGCAGGCGGGATTTAAAGGACCCAGAGCTCCTGCCACTGTGGGGAGCCCCGAGCCTTGCCGGGCTGGTGCTGGGATTTAAAGGGCCCGGAGCTCCTGCCGCTGTGGGGAGCTCTGAGCCCTTTAAATCCGGCCCCAGCCCAGCCGCCAGAGCTGCGGGCGGGATTCAAAGGGCTCTGGGCTCCCCGCTGCAGCGGGAAGCCCAGAGCCCTTTAAATCCCCACCGCAGAATCCGGTGCGGTCTGGCATGGTGTACTGGCTCTTGCCGGTATGCCGTACCGTACCGTACCGGCTTACTTTCACCTCTGAGTAGATCTCACTGCAAAAGATTGGTAGGGGTGTGGCATCCAAGTTAACATATATTGAATCTGCAAATACCGAAACTTTACCAAGGAAAGCTTTCTCCACCTGATCTAAAGCCTCCTGAAATCAATGGAAAGTCTCGCATCAAGCTTTTTATCAGGCCTTTATATAGAAGTTCCAAATACAGTACAGGTGTCTGCATTCATGTATAGGGAAGCCTCTAACTTCCACAGACCAGTGAACTGTCACTTACACTGGTGAAAAACAAATGTGACTTAAATTCAGGTGTGGTATAAATAGGGGCAAGTGGCAACTTCAGTGCTGGTGAGCTTGAATCCTATCTGAAGTTAAATCAGGGGTCTCAAACTCAAATGACCACGAGGGCCACATGAGGACTAGTGCATTGGCCCAAGGGCCGCATCACTGACACCCCCCTCACTGCCCCTGGCCCCGCCCCCACTCCAACCCTTCCATGAGGCCCCACCCCTGCCCCGTTTCTTCTCCACCTCCTCCTCCAAGCGGTTTTAATAAAATATATACACTCAGTAAAGCCCCCCCCCCACTGCACTGGGCTACACCACCACTCCCCCCCTGCTCTGCCTCTTCCAGGGGTGGCAGGTTTGTAGAAATGTTGGTAGTGCCCAAAACCTGCCCCCCCAAACTCCGCCCCCACCTGCCTAAGGCTCTGGGAGGGAGTTTGGATGGGGGAGGGGGTCTGGAGTGCAGACTCAGGGATGGAGTTTGGGTGCTGGGTGCAGGCTC
>NW_020664526.1:937288-953016 GCF_002925995.2 Terrapene triunguis | reverse complement strand
GTCTTCACTACGGGGGGGGGGGGGTCGATTTAAGATACGCAAATTCAGCTACGCGAATAGCGTAGCTGAATTCGACGTATCGCAGCCGACTTACCCCGCTGTGAGGACGGCGGCAAAATCGACCTCTGCGGCTTCCCGTCGACGGCTCTTACTCCCACCTTCGCTGGTGGAGTAAGAGCGTTGATTCGGGGATCGATTGTCGCGTCCTGACGGGACGCGATAAATCGATCCCCGAGAGGTCGATTTCTACCCGCCGATTCAGGCAGGTAGTGTAGACCTAGCCAAAGGCTTAGTTACAGGAAGGCTTCAAGATTGGAATTGCAGTAGGCCTCCTTTTACTAAGTGCTGTACAAGTGAAAACTCGTAACCAAAAGGAGGAATGAGGGGTACAGTCCAATAGGGTTACAGTTTAAAAAAAAACCCCAATCTTCTAGTAAGTCTGCCAGAAGTAGACAGGATGAGACGTAATAAAACATGATGGGAAAAGAAATGCTGAAAGATCTGTAGGAGAGGACAGTGTCACTGTGCATCACTAAGATTGCTTTAATAGCATATTGCAGCCTTTGTTATATACGCAACATGAACATTTTATTCTAGGCCACTATGCTCTGTATCCAAAAGGATTAATAAGCTTCCTAGGCTAAAGCATAGCTCTTCATCGACAGGGCATATAAAATCTCCAGCATTGTCCAGTACTTAGTAGGTGCCAAGGTTCTTTGAAGTGGTTTCACTTGTACAGTCAAAAACTGATCTTAAGCAGTGTTTTCTGAAACGTGACTCCACCATCTTGCATGCTATCTAACACAAGCTGGCTGCTTTAATTAGTGAAGTCAGTGAATCAAAACAAGCTAAGAGGCTGCTAAGGGGTGTCAAAATAGTGGGAGGAAAAGCAACAGGGACCTTGGTGAGCGGAACTGATCTCAATGATAGAAATGACAGCTGTAAAACAGTAGAGTGACTGAGTATCCTTGGAGTATACAGGGGAATCGAGGAGTCTGCAAGACCTAGTTAGAATCGGAAACAGATGAATGTAGTAGACCTCAGGAAAACAAGTTCAGTGTTAGGCTATTTGGGACTGTAAAAATCCAACTTGACTGCAATAATCATTCCAAATGTATAGAGGGAAATGGCTGTATCCCCAAAATGATTTATTAGCTTAACTCCAGTCTCTGTGTCCCAAGAACACATCATGTATGCTACCTAGCTAATCTGTGGGTCAAATGTGTCAACTGTTTGTCAGCAAGGCAGCTGGATGTGAATGAGAAGGATCATTGGGTGTTGTTAGTCTAAACATCAGCCCCCACTGACCAATGTTCCTATTAGTTACCCTCTGCCTACAGTGGATTATCTTGAGAGGCAGTGTGGTTTTCATGTCTAAAGCACTGAACTCAGCTGTGGGTTCAGTTTTCAGCTCTGTCATAGGCTACCTATATGATCCTGTGCAGATTACTTAATCTCTATGCCTCAATTCCCAATTTGTCAAATGGGAATTCTCTTATTTCTCCTACTCTTGGTCTGGCCTACAAAGCCTAAAGCTTTCTGGGATAGGGGCTGCTTTGCACCGGCTTTCTGAAGCAGCGCACCAAGGTCCAAAACCCTGATCGGTCCCTCAAAGTACTTTCATATACAGATTGCTAACATAGGGCATCCTCTTGCCCTCTCCAAACAGAGGGTCTTGTCCCGGCTCCCTTATGAGCTCTTCAGGATGCCCTTTCAGGAGGCAGCCTGTTGCTCCAGAACCCAGGATTCTGCCCTAGTTTCCAGACAACAGATGGTGCCTCTTACAGTGTATGTAGCATTGGGAGCCTAGGTAAAGCTGTAAACTAGTTTATTAACCTCCAAACTCAGCTTCCAAATTACAAGTGGGATTCCAAAGCAGACACGAAGTTAGTAGATGACTAGTCTCCACGCTTCTCTCTCTCAAACACCTAACCAGGCATTCAGCATGATTGTAGCAACTTTCATTGCTAGTGTAGCTGGTGGGGTAGCCATAATGGCTAAGCCTTATTGCAGAGCTGTGTGGGGGAGGTTGCAGTGTGCCTGCCTGCACTATTTCTAATTTTAATAGGCCCTGATTAGGGCTGGGCAAAATGTCTTTGGATGAATAGTTTAATCACCCAAAAACCCAAAGTTTTGTGTTGACTGAATCTATTTGTGAAGTCAGGTCAAATTCGGCAAATAGTTTCAGCCAGAAAATGAACTTTTAAAAAAGGCAACATTTTAACATTTCAAACAAAACATTGACTTTTTGTATCAAAAGAGTGTCAAAATTGAGTAGATTCATTTTAAAGTACAGGTAAAATGCCAAAACAAGACCAAACCCCAAAACTCCTCTGTGATGAGGTGTCCACCCCACACAGGACTGAGGGAAGGTACGGCCAGGTGGGGTTAAGGTGACCCCTTAGGCCCATTAACTCCACAGGCTGTGCCTGGAGCAGGAGTCTGGGAGCAGGATATTGATTAGGAACAGACTCACCTGTGCAGGAACAGGTGGGGCCTATAAAGCCAGGTAGCAGGCTACAGCCTTGGCTGCTGAGAGAGGGCAGTTGCTTGTGGGGAAGAGAAAGGAGTGTTTGGGGGCTCCTAGGAATGACTGCACCTGTTGGGATCCTGGAAGTGGGCAGATGGAAATCACTCACTGGGAAGGAGGAGAAGTGTTTGGGGGTTGCTGGGAAAGGCTGTAGGCAGCCAGCAACAGCCCCTAGCCTTGCTCTGGAAAGAGGGAGGGGGGTTCTTAGAGCTGAGATATCAAGAGAGAAGGGGAGCCAGCATAGTAGGAAGCAGCCCAGGGAGGGCAGAGAGCAGAAGGTCAGAACTGTTGAGATGAAGATCCCTGGACTGGAACCTGGGGAAAGGGGACCCTGGGCCTGCCCTGATCAGCCACTGAGGGTGTGGCATAGGACCAAGGTAGTGAATGGGTGGGCTGCTGATGGACTGACCCTGGAAGGGGGAATACTCAGTGACCTAGTTGGAGGTGTAAGTTGTGAAGAGGACACTGGGGGTCCTGGAGTGAGAGGAGCTGTAGACCAGAGTGGGTATCACTGCGTGCAGACTGCAGATGGGGGTGTTGGTGTTGAGAGCTAGTCCCCAGAGTGACCAGGAAGAGGTGCCAGACAGGCAGTGAGTGGAGCACCCTGTGACACCCTCATTTTGTATTGTTTAACAAGTTTGTGTTGGATCTTCTTGGTTCAGCTGCTGAACTTTAAAAAAAAATCAATTAGCCACTCAGCTGTATCTCTGACTTCTGAGTACCTCAGTATAAGGCTTTAAAAATGAAAGTGGGTCTATATAGAAAGTTAGAATGAATATATATAGACAGACATCTGGGATGCTGGTCGACTCCAACATCCTGTGACTTAACATCTTTCTTCAGCCAGCTCAAAGTACATGTTTGTTTTCTGATCTAGGAGAAAGTAATTTCACATAAATGATTTTGAACTTGCTGGAGAGAGGTGTCAGGAAGTTTGATTGACCTAGTAAACCCCCACCCCCAAAACCAAAGCAACATCTGGGAGGGGGTGGCATTTACACTACAGCAGTAAAAGTTGAGCATACCTAGAATAGAGCTGAAGAGCCTTTCACATCTGTAAGGCACTGAGCCTCAACTTCTACACCGAAAGCTGCTGATAGCTTAACTCAGGGGTAGGCAACCTATGGCACGCGTGCCGAAGGTGGCACGTGAGCTCATTTTCAGTGGCATTCACACTGCCTGGGTCCTGGCCACCGGTCCGGGGGGCTCTGCATTTTAATTTAATTTTAAATGAAGTTTCTTAAACATTTTAAAAACCTTTACTTTATATACAACAATAGTTTAGATTTCTTATAGAAAGAGACCTTCTAAAAAATGTTAAAATGTATTACTGGCATGCGAAACCTTAAATTAGTGTGAATAAATGAAGACTCAGCACACTGCTTCTAAAAGGTTGCTGATCCCTGGCTTAACTGAAACACAGAGGTGCAATTGGTAGACATTTGACATGGTTAGTATTCAGCGAGATTTCAGATGTCTTGTCAGACCCAAATCCTGACTGTTAGAGACAATTTATGACCTGTTAATGGGAGTCATTGGAAGACTTAGCAGTGTGAAGGACGAGTGTGGCATTAACACGGCAAGTGGCTATGCAGTTAATGTGCAGTGACTCTACTCAGAACATCAGGGATATGTCTACAGAGGAATTAAACACCTGCTACTGGCCTGGGTCAGCTGGCTTAGGTTTGGGCTGTGGAGCGGTAACATTGCTGTGCAGGTGTTTGGGTGCAGGCTGGAACCTGGGCTAATCCTGCAAGCCTGAGTCAGCTGACCCAAGCCTGCTGTGGGTCTTTAATGCCAATATAGAGGACCCTAAGTGCCCTGTGGGTAACCTGCTTGCCTGTGATTTGTATTGAACGTTAAGATTTGGGCCAAAAACGGTCCCTCTGTGGTATGTACAGCACCTAGCACAATGAGGCCCTGGTTGGAGACGTAGACTATTATTGGTTCAGAATGTGGGCTTTGGTAGGGCATGCCGCAATGATGTGTGGTTCTGGGTGGGGGAGACTAGGTGCAAAATATTTGTGCCTTAGAAAGCAAACTTTCAGTGTTGGTTTCTTATGACTGCTGCTGAATTTATGGGGGAATTCTTAGAGTAAGTCGAAGTGGAGAAAGGCTTTAATAGGGCTCAGGAGAGTGGGACTGAGGGGTAAGAGCCTTTGTGCTCCCAAACACCACATAAGGAGGTGCTAGGGCAGGGATTCCTGCCCGAGTTGCCTGTAAATGTACTGCTTCCTGCAGAAGCACCAGCTGTTAGTCTGGGAAGGTGCAGCTTGCCTATGGCAGGTGCCCTGACTGCCATCAAACATCAGGCTGGGGGGCGGATTCCTGTGGGAAAAGGGGAATCAGACCATAGTGTGCGATGGAGACTGTACCTGTATGTTGTTGTAGGGTGGGCCACTGGAGAATGTGGGTTGAACAGGGTGTGGGAGGGGGGGAATGGGACCACAGGTACTGAACTGTTATGGAGCATCACTGGCCATGACCTACACCTCCTGTTTCCCTCTGGTTACACTCATCTCTAAAATATACTGTAAACTCTTCAGGCCCGGGGCTGCATGTTCTGAAGCACATAACCCACTCTTGGCACTCTCCGGTCCTGTTTCTGTTCAGCTCTTCTGCAGACTGAAACTGTGCAAGACACACCTGTGTTGCCCAAGGCATAAACTACTGTTATGACCCAGCACACATGGAGTACACCCTGGGTTAAGTTAGAGGAGTTGTAGAAATTTCCAAAAAGGGGGCTGGGTGCTTGAAATAATGTCTGACAATGTTATGGAGAGAAGGCAAATAATTCTTTTGCTCACCTTGAGCCAAAAAGGCTCCTAGCGTAGTTCCTTACTGAGTAATGGATTCTTTGCAAATAAATACAATCCATCTGCTTACTCTGTGATCTCCCTACATTGGCCATTTCAGGCTCTGACATTTTTTTCCAGTCAGAAATGCACTTATACAGGAGCTGCTGTTACGTTGTAACTTACTCCAATCTTCACAAACTAGGGGCCAAATGGAGCTTTTAGTCCTTGTTATGAAGGGGTAGTGCATTGCCATGCTGTGTCAGAAGCTGCCCTGGGAAAGAATTGTGCCTGTCACGTTCTCCCTTGCTTTGGGGTGGGATGGAGGAAGGAATTCAGCCAGCCCTTGACTGAGTGCAGGCTATTTTCTGTCCTTGCACTAGTTCAGTGGTTGATTGGTTGGTGCATTGTGGTGCAGAGCTATGACTCTATTCCCTCCCCACTTTCTCCCTGATCAGGTGCTTGGGGTTCTCCTCCAGCTGAAGTGCAGGGAGTGTTAATGCAGCTGTACAAGTGGCTAATGAAGTAATGCTTTTGTCACTTTGTTCCTCAATAACAGAAGATAGGCACATGATTGAACCGACAAGCCTTCTCAATAGATCTATTGGCTTCAGTTCAGATTGTGTGCATCAGTAAGTACTCCACATGTAAAGGTTTGCCACTTCAGGCTCATAAAGTAGTAACTATCATTGCAGCAAAATAGGTCTGAAGTAGTGGTACACATGTCATGTGATGTCTTCCTCATCCATTACTAAAGTTGGAAGTTCTCTGTAGATTTTATCCAGCCACCAGGTGGAATGTACTGGAGAACTAAGGAATCTCAAGGATGACTTTAAAAACTCAGATTCTCTAGTGTCTTACACACAAAAGCCATTGGTTTAATTGCTAATAAATACTACAGGACTTCCTCAAGGGAAACACCCACATAGCTGCATTAAATCATATTGGAACTGTAGGCTCTCTGTTATTAGTTAATCACAGTTAACTAGTTAACTTCCATCTCCCTTTTAAGAGGTGCAGCACTGGATGTGGCTTGCAGAAATTTGCATAGAATGCTCTGTAGTAAGTGCTTTTTGAACAATTTTTTACAGCATCCTAAATGTTACTTCGATTGTTGGAGTAAAATACACTAACTGTCCTTGTAAAGTAAGCACAATTAATACCACGGCAGAAAATATCCATAAGCACAGAGTTCAATTTTAACTTATGGTTTCAGACTCTGTCTGCAGCACAATATTTTGCCACTTTTTTGTGGCATAGTTTCTAGTTCCCACTAATAGAACACAGAGATGGAAAAGACATGTCTAATTCATCTTCCTTCCAATGCAATGTTTATCCGAATACTAAACTTTGTAGTGCATTGTCCAGTGTAGTTCTGAATGTCTCTACCAAAGGGGTTTTCTACCATTTTCCTCATGTGAAGAGTCTGGAGTTGGAATAGCTGCCAGTTTTGGCTTTGTATGATCACAAATTGATTTACTGCAACTAGAAAGGACTTTAACTGGATGTAAAGATTCACTAAATCAGTCCAAATTTACTTCTTCTATCCAGTTTTAACTCCATTCCCTCTGTCTGCACTCGTGTAGTTTCTACTCACATCTTTGCTTCTTAGTCAAACTATACAGGCTTAGCTTAATATTTCTTTCTCAGCCCTTTCAGCACCCTTGCTTTTTCTTTTTTCTCCAGTCCATTAATACCCAAACTGATTAGTGTACTTGCATCACAAATATATAGTACTATAGGGAAATGGAAGAGGGAAGTGATTATTCCCCTCTGTTCAGCACTGGTGAGGCCACACCTGGAGTATTGCGTCCAGTTTTGGGCCCTCCACTACAGAAAGGGTGTGGGCAAATTGGAGAGAGTCCAGTGGAGGGCAACGAAAATGATTAGGGGGCTGGGGCACATGACTTATGAGGAGAGGCTGATGGAACTGGGCTTATTTAGTCTGCAGAAGAGAAGAGTGAGGGGGGATTTGATAGCAGCCTTCAACTACATGAAGGGGGGTTCCAAAGAGGATGGAGCTAGGCTGTTGTTCTCAGTGGTGGCAAATGATAGAACAAGAAGTAATGGTCTCAAGTTGCAGGGGGAGAGGTCTAGGTTGGATATTAGGAAAAATTATTTCACCAGGAGGGTAGTGAAGCACTGGAATGGGTTACCTAGGTAGGTGTTGGAATCTCCATCCTTAGAGGTTTTTAAGGCCCAGCTTGACAAAGCCCTGGCTGGGATGAGTTAGTTGGGGTTGGTCCTGCTTTGGGCAGGGGGTTGGACTAGATGACCTCCTGAGGTCTCTTCCAATCCTAATCTTCTATGATTTTATGAGTAGGATGCTGCTCTAATGAAGTATATGCAGAGTATGTGCTGTCACAAGTTTTACAATGCCAAAGAGCTATAGCTAAAAATATGAAGGTAGCAGGATTCTTTAGGTAAGAACACCTCAAGTAATGACAATGGAGAGAGGACCTGGGGTGGGAGAGGGGAAAACAATCTTGCATGAGTTGTAAAGCTGGTCCAAGATGCAACTTAGTTGAAGTCCCAGATTTCAGTAAGTGTCAGATGCCTATGTAACAAAGGGTATAGTTTTTCCATCAGACATACATGTAGCTCTTACTGAAGCTGCTGGAAGCTGTCTGTGTCTAGGTCAAAGTATAAATTTTATGATGCAGATAATCCTACAAATGGAGGAGTCATTGTGGAGGAGCCTTCTTTACAACAGGGAGGATCTGGTAAATCAAAGCATGAACTTGCTATTAAAATTAATCAGACTTATTGGGTGAAATTGTGGTGCTGTTGAAGCCAATTGCAAAATTCACTTTGTCAATGGGGCCAGGATTTCACTCATGGACATTTCTCTGGAGCTCAACCCCAGAGTACGTGAGCATCTTACAAACACTACTGCTAGGTGAGAGAGAAGGAAGTAGCTTTGTCTCCAGTATACTGACTGGGAAATGGAGGCGTGAAGAGATGAAGTGACTGAACCAAGGTCACACAGGAAGCTTGTGGCTGGGCTTCACTCAGATCTACTGACTCAATCCCGTGTCATAATCATATGGCCACTGTCCCTCCCTCCTGGGAAGGAATAGGACCAGTAAAAGAGTACTAGAGGAATACTTCAAAAGTCTAAAATAAGGGGGGATTTGAGAAATCTGAATAAGGTGTCTGAAGAGGAAGTACTAAAACCAACTGTCAACACAGGGCTAAATCTCTCCTGGTGGAGATAATGGGGGTGGTCTGACTTGCATAAGATCAGGATCTGGTCCTCAATGATTTTCATCCCTGTAACAGCAGAGTGTGGCCTATTTTTAGCCGATAACGTTTTTGCTAGTCATTAAGAAGAAAACACTTCAATACACGTTTGTGCTTCATCTGCACATTATAGTAACAATCCATGGCTAGTCAGCAATCATGCGCATTCAATCTCTTCCATTTTCACTGTTTAAATGAGTTTTATGTGCTTCCTGAAAAACGGCATGATGCAAATGACATGGAATAACATTCTATCAAGCAGGACTTGAAAAGCAGTGTTCAGTGTGCTCTCACTTCCAGACACCCTCTCTAAAATCTCATCGTCTTTCCTTTAATTATGACTCAATCAGTTATCCTTCTCTGAGCACAACTGTCACAGCTGACAACCCTGCCTGTTAAATCTCTTTGCTGCTTTTCAGCTATCTAATTCATTTCCCCCAGCCATATGGTTGTCATGGGGACTTAACCTCTATTCCCAATGGGGCTTGCATTTCCACAGGCTTGCAGCCATCGTGTCTGACCACATACAACCTAGGCAAGAACAGCCACCACATATTGAGAAAGCAGCTTGTGCCTTTCCTGATCCTAACATATGCAGAGAAGATAAATGATGTCCGACTGGGGTGGGGTGGTGTAGTGTGAGGGAGGGCACATGTACTGGCACTTTCCGGAGGAATAATCTCACACTGAATTGACTTTTGGCACTGCTGTAAAACCCTTACCCATAGTAAAGTGGAGTGTAAACAATGTAGTAGGTACCTGCAGTTCAAATATAGACGGTTAAACACAATACTATCCCTTGCATCCATTAATCTCTAGTTCTCTACAGCTGCCTTAAATTTTGAGACTGTAGCCCAATTTTGCTCAAACTGAAATAGCACTGCAGTAATAACCAAGCTTCAGCCATCAAACCAGAGGCATGAGCAGAGATACTTCATTTCACTCCCCTCCTGGGAGATGCAGGCTCCTGATGTGACCCTCACGCTTGGCAGAGCTTTCTGCCTTGGAATTTTGCAGACTCTCTTACCTTCACTAGTGGTGAATTTATCACCCATGTGGGAGAGGGGGAAAGGAAGGTCATGGTGTTAGAGCACACTTATTACTTTCATGAGTCAACCTACCAACTAATGCTACCTATTTTTTTTTTCTTTTGACAACGGGTCCATTTACGTATTCAGCTTAGAATGCTGGAAAGCTTTCCGGTCACACAATGCTAAGATAATGGATGTTCCTCTAGTGGAATTCTCAGTCTATTTTGAATAAATCTACTTAAATAAACACATTTCTTACACAAGTGTTTAAATAAATAGGGTGCCAGTGGATGGCACTGAAGAATACTTTGCATAGTTCCTGCATGTTGGGCCAATAATTTGTGTGCACTGCAAATAGCTTCCGCAGACAGCTCTTAAATGGAGCAGTTAATAGCTATACTGTAATGCAGTGCCCCCAAATACCAGTCTACTTTGCTAGCACTACATCTACAGTGCACAGCACTGGAGGTAGCATGTAGGGTATGTGTAACTACATGCTGCATTGAAAGGGAAGTTGGCGCCAAGCTGCAGTGTGTAGCTATGTGTGTCAGTGGAAGGTTCTGGCGGGGGGGAAGGCTCTGGCAGCCCCCTAAGGCGGGGAAAGGCTCCAGCAGTGTGGACTGTGAGGCACTGCTTGGGCGTATAGAAAGCTGTGTAGGGTACATACCCACAGGGTTCAGGTTTCTTTACTTGCCTAAGCAGTGCCTCACTGTTTACACTGCTGTGTATACTTGTGCTGGAAGGGGGTGCAGTGTCTGTACTCTACAGCTGTGCTAAGATTTATGCAGTGCAGATGTACCTTAAGGGTAACAAAGATGCAGCAGTGAGACAAGCTGAAGTATAATACGGTTTCCTTATTGCTCCAAGCGCACACAGCTTTGGTGAATGGTGCTAGTTTCCTCCTATAGCTGCTGCTGTGGCTAGAAGTTGTACCATGACTCTGAGTGGTGCGGATGGCTGACAGCCCTCACGCCTATTAGGTCCAGGCAGTCAGTAGTAAGCCAGGTGTAGCAGGCTAGTTGGCACTATAGCTCTCATGGCACCAGGCAGCACATGGGAATTGCTGGGAAAAGCAAGAGAACCATCTTTGTGGGGGGAGCTCCCTGCATTCCAAATACAAATATAAAATGGATCGGTGACAAAATCCATGGAGGCCTTCGTCTTAGTATTCAAGTGCAAGTACTTGTCTGAATGCAGTTTGAGAGGCTAGAGATGCTGACGCATTCAGGGATAACACACTTGGCTCTGTAAGCAGGCGCATTTCCGGCGAGGCTCCTTCTTTGGAACTGGTGCTCACTTAACCCCTGTAGCTAATGACAATTGTACTTTCACCTTGTGCAGCCTGCATTTAAAAACTTACACTGAGAGGCGATGTTAATTGTGTTAGCCTAGCTCAGATTTGCACACCCAATCTGATCTGAGTGTGTTGAGTGGCTTCTTTACCATTTCCTTTCCACCCCTCTTTGGAATGTCAGCGCATTAAAGCAAGTACCCTGTAGTGGTAATGTCAGTGTCTGAGCACTCCTCAAGAATTTTTCCTTTGTTGCATTTCAAATTATCCTACCTTCTTTACTAGGCTTCACTTGTCCTCTTTTTCCAGTGAGGCGGTTAAAAAAAAAAAAAAAAGGCACGGGTTCCTGCTGTTAGAAAGTGCTGGGACTCCATTCCCGTGAGCTCCTGCTGACTTTGATCAATGCCTTAGTACTCACCACATAGGGCTGCTGTTGATGAAGTTCTCAATTCCCAGCAGGATCTTACCATTACAGAACAGAACCAGAAGCAAGATGTGCACAAAAAGCAACAAAACTGTAGTGACCCATTGACTTGCAACCACGTTTATTACACTGAAATTCCCTTTAGTAGGGCGTATAACACCTTCCTTTGAAGATCTAGCAATTTAACCCGATAATTTCCAATAGGCTTCATTAGACTTTGTCAAACCAAGGTAAACTCTGGCAGCAATGACTTGAATGAAACTGTGGCTAATTCACATGCACCCCATCATTGCAAAATTCTGACAATAAGGAAAAGATCCAGCCTCCTTTTTATGCCTGCTGGATTTGGTTTTACAGTTTGCTTATTAATTACACCTACACAGGGTACATGAAATGTCAATCTTAATGATCACAATTCAGATTAGATCTTGCATACATATGCACATTTAAAAGGAAATGATTACATCAATGTAGTTTTAAACCGCTTGTAATTTAACCATTACAAAAATGAATTTGACTTGACAAAAAGAATGCGGCTTCTCACCTAAAGAATATATACATGGTTTGCTGCTGCCACCAAGCATTTGTATTTTAGTCACATCTAAGATGGGTACAGCGAGCATGATTAATATAATCATTATGAGAATCCCATGAAGGAGGCCGGGTAGATAGCTTGGATAAGAACAGTAGGAAAAGCCATTGCATGAGGGAAAGGACCTCACGGAACGGTTATCATCCGAACCTTCTTGAGCAGCAGTGTCCAAAGACTAAGGCTGATCTTTTCAAGGTCTGGAGGATCCCAGTTTCCAGTCCTTTACATTCAAGGAGCGCCTGCCACCTCCAGTCCTGGAGTGACATTTAGGTTGGCGTAGGTCTTAGTTCAAGAGAACCCCGCAATTCTCAACGCAATGGAGGGCGGTTTGCTGCGAACCCGAAGGCTCGGCTTACATTTTGTTTTTCAACACCGGTGTGTTGGCTTCTCCCACAGGGTGTTTTTCAGCCCAGTCACCCTGTGGGGCAGGGCAGCAGATCCTCTTGGTCACCACCATATAAGCTTATGCTCAAATAAATTTGTTAGTCTCTAAGGTGCCACAAGTACTCCTGTTCTTTTTATCTAAGATCTTGTGTGCCAAGCCTAACTTTTTTCTGCACCCTGTTGAAAAAAAGGAAGACAGGGCTGATTGATTTAGTGTAATAACGTAATAACCTTTCAAAGAACTATACTTGCTGAAGTTCTCTTGCTTTTTCGTCTGGAGAGACATTCTTTGGAAGAAATCACCATTCATCTTCACACAGTACCAGTTTGGTGCCCTGATAGTAGCAATGGTGTAGTTAGTTGTAGTGTCAGTATCTTAATGTGTAACTCATATGGTACATGGGTACAAGTGATGGGTGGAGGGTGAGATTGTCACTTAGGCATAGGGCATAGTTGGGAGTTGAAGAGCCCTGGGGGGACAATAGAAGGCATTGTTTCCCAGAGATCCTGGACATGTAGAGGCTGCATAAGCACAGTAAACTCTTTGTGGGGTGCAGTCTACACCTACCTGTCTACTCATGGCCTTTGGTGTGAGCTGTTCTGTGGGAGTAGAGCAGGAGTATTCTATGCTCTGCTCCTGGACTGGAATTCTATTGGATCCCTCTGGGGGATATTGACAGAGCTGTTTACTCCTTCCTCTTAACACTACACACCCAGGCACTAGTGATGTACATTGTAGCACCAAGCTAAGTGATGCAATTATGGCTGAAGTGGCACTTTCGGTTCAAGGTCAAGATGGTGTAGACTGAAGAACAGACACTCTAAAAACCAGGGGGTATCTGCCCTGGACTTGGCTGAGGAGCCAAAGAACACAGTTATCTTCAAGCATTGAAACAGTATTTCAATGATGAAATATACACTCTGCACTTGTTTACGTCTGCCATCTATTTAAACCTGACTCAAGGCCAGAGTCTGGTTCTTGACTTGCATGTAGTCAAATGAGGAATGTGTGCTTTAATAACACCATGGGGAGCATTTAGCTGGAAAGTCAGGCAAGGGAAAACAAGTCATAAATACCTACATGCTATAAAATACACATCTTAGAAGAGGATGAAGCCTATTTAATTGGGTGTCTCAGTGCAGGATACTGCAGGAACATAGGAATGAATCAGGGCTTCAGGTAGCTGACCACGCATGGTGCTTACTAGTGTCTGATCACGGCAGCAGTATCTGTGGAGGTAGTGTTGGCTAGGATAGTAAGCTTGGGAACCAGACCTGGGTCCTGGCTCTGCCACTAACCTGTTGTGTTAGGAGCTGTGACATCTTGCACAAGTCACTTTTTCTCTCTCTCGCTTAATCTCCTCTCCCCCATCTCTCATCTATTTGGGTTTTAAACTTTTTGTGGCAGTGACTGTCTTGCATCTCTAAAGTGCCTAGCAGAACGGGGTCTAGACCTTCGTTGGCTCCAGATGTTACTGTGATCTAAGCAAACTGGCTGAGCAAGCACTTTGTTGATGGATTTCTTGGAATTGCTCTGGGCGGGGGGGAGCATAGAGAAATGTTAACAGCCTGTATTCCACTTAGCTTGATTCTAATGCTCTAGGTCCCTGTTAAAATGATTTATTTCTAACATGAAGTTACAGCCGGGTTGGTAATACTATTGAGAACAAACTGTGGTTGGCCATAGGATGAAGGGCTGTTAGGTGTGACAAGAGAAATCTGAAAGCTATCGATTTATGTAGTCCATCACTAAACACTGCTGTTGCATACACAGGCTGTCTTGCCGTACAAGAATACAGAATGTCAAAGGTCTTGCTTTAGGACTTGAGAATGGGTTAGACCAATGGTCCATCTAGCCCAGTATCCTGTCTGACAGTGGCCATTGAGGGGGAAGGAACAGAACAGGGCAATTGAGTGATTCATCTCCTGTCATTCAGTCCCAGCTTCTGGCAATCTGAGGTTTAGGGACACCCAGAGCATGGGGTTGCAGCCTTGCCCATCCTGGCTAATAGCCATTGATGGACCTATCCTCTATCAACTTACCTAATTCTTTTTGAACTCCTTTATACTTTTGGCCTTGGCAACATCTCGTGGCAACTAGTTCCACAGGTTGACTGCGTTGCTTGAAGAAATACTTCCTTATGTCTGTGTTAAACCTGCTGCCTATTAATGTCATTGGGTGACCTCTAGTTCTTGTGTTTGTGAAGGGGTAAATAATGCTTCCCTATTCACTTTCTCCACCCCACTCATCATTTTATAGATCTCAATTATGTCCTCCCTTAGTTGTTCGTTTCCTGAGATGATAGTCCCCATCTTTTTAATCTCTCCTTTGAATGGAACTGCTTCCATACTCCTCCTCATTTTCATTGCCCTTCTCTGTTCCCCTTCTTTTTGAAATGTATATGCTGTAATTCCAGTGCATATTGTTGTGGCTTTCATAATCTAGGTCATGATTCTGGAACCCATAGGAGCAATTCCCTTTCAAGTGGTTAATGGAAACCAAATCATGTCTTGCTGCCCTCTCATTAGTATGGTTCTCCCACTGGAAGAACTTAATCTCAACCAGGTGGTTTTACTTCTGACTTGACGGCATGTTGCAGTTTTGATCAAATGATCTGTTCGATGCCCGTGGCACATAATAGTTCAGGACCTTGAGGGCTGCAAACATCGGTCAAATTCTGGTTGTGTTGGGCTTGGTGTAGAGGTGGCTGGCTGGTGCTTAGGGGCCAGTGATATACCGGAAGTCAGACTAGATCTGGTGGTCCCTTTGGCCTCTGACTTTGTGGCAGATAAGAGCTAGAAAAGGCCAATTATCACTCTTGTCTGAGTGTGAGGGAATTGTACTTCACTCTTGGGGGTTCTCCTGTTTCAGTGACTAATTTTTAAATTTTTTTTTGGTAGTAATACAGAAAATAGCATTTAATTGCCTTGCCAAGTAAGCATGACAAGAATTCCTCCGAACACATGGATAGATAGGTCTGGCATCTGATGCGGGGTAGTTCAGGGATGGTCTTCTTTCTTTCACATTGGTGCTATTCCACTGAAGTCAGTAGGATATCATGGGTGTAACAAAGGGACAAATCCACACCATTATCCCAAATGAAAAATCGCCCCGAGGAAATGGGTAGGGGGGAGGGAATTCCTTCCATCCTCCAGACCATGGAGAATTTTTGAGGCTTCCCTGTGGAAGCTATTCCAGCCTAATGATTAAGGTAGCCTCTGCTACCCATAGCTCACTTTCTACAACAGGATATGTAACAGTGTAATCTCTAGCCTTGGCCGTTCCTGCTCCGCGGTAAGTTCTCCTTGCAATATCCCATGTAGGGAACAGTGTATTTGGACTCCATGTATGATGCATGCTTGGCTTCCCCAGCACATCTTAAGCTTTAGAGCAGGCCTGCACAACTCGTAAAGCGGCGAGGGCCATATTACTCCAAA
>NW_020664526.1:895552-907288 GCF_002925995.2 Terrapene triunguis | reverse complement strand
GGCAGCCCCCCCCCCGCCCGGGGAGCCGTGCGGCAGCTCCTCACGCCAGCTCACCTCTGCTCCGCCTCCTCCCCGAGCACGCCATCGCTGCTCCACTTCTCCCGCCTCCCAGGCTTGCGGCGCCAATCAGCTGTTTGGCGCCGCAAGCCTGGGAGGGAGAGAAGCAGAGCGGGGCAGCGTGCTCAGGGGAGGAGGCAGAGCAGAGGTGAGCTGGGGCGGGGAGTTCCCCTGCGTGCCGCCGCCGCTCCCCCCTTACTTGCTGGAGGTGGCCCTCCCCGCGCCCCCCTGCCCCAGCTCCCTCCACCTAAATGCCGATGACGACCGGGGCGGCCGAAGATCCGGCCGCTGTGGTCGCCACCAAATAAAATGCCGCCCCTCAAATGCTAGTGCCCTAGGCGACCGCCTAGGTCACCTAATAGGTTGCACCAGCCCTGCCTACCAGAGCCCAACTGCTCACTGGCAGGAACTTAGAACTGTAGTCACTACTTGGGTCTCTAGCAGTTCTATATTGCTGCTGCTGCTAGCAGAGTTCTGAATCGCTACTGATAGTGGTAACTAGGGTGACCAGATAGCAACTGTGAAAAAACGGGACAGGGGGTGGGGGGTAATAGGTGCCTATATAAGAAAAAGTCCCCCCAAATGGGACTGTCCCTGTAAAAACGGCACATCTGATCACCCTAGTGGTAGCCAGTCACTGATCACCTTTGGAAAAGAGTCTTTCCAATCTTGTAGGAGTGGTCCAAGTCTGGCAGCAACATTTCTTTAAACTATGATCCATCCAGAGGAAGAGCAGCTTGAGAGGAGCAGAAAATAAGAGGACAGAGGGAGGAAAAAATAGGAAGATGCCTATACAAAACTGAGGATGACTGAAAGAGAGGGAAAAGGAGTAATAGCCCAAGCACACTTGGATGAGTGTCCAATTTAGCTCTTGTAGCATGATACAAGCTGAAGTGGCAAGATAAAACTGCAGAAGGGAAATCAGACACTAATATGTGTTGCTGAACCAGAGAGTACTGCTTGGGGATTTTTTGCTGTAGACTTTGCCTGCTATAAGTGCTTTAGATCACTGTTGAGGAGGAGGGGGAGTTCATGAAAATAAATGAACATTATTTCAAAATCCAACTAGCCCTTCTATGTAAATGAGAAGAGTTCTCATCCCTGTGTTGGACTTGCCATCTTTCCTCAGGGGTTAACAAACATAGTTCAGTTATGATATTGGGGAATGGGCTAAATTATCTACTGGGACTACCTGGGAAGCAGAGGAGCCCATCAGGCCCTATAGGCTTAGGTTGACTTCCATATTGGGGCAGGGAGTCAGTCCAGTCAAGCCAACTTGTGTGGGCACATTCCACACCTGCCCAAGGCTTGCAGTTTGGGGGCAATGCCCTCTACCCTCCAAACTATGCCCAGGGTTATGTGGTAAATTTTCATTAGTATGAAATTCTGCACTATGCTCCCTGCCTGCCTACTGGCAGACAAGTGGGTTTGCCACTGCCTGTGTAGCATGTTGGTACAACACGTAAACTCTTTTGGAGCAAGAACTGGGTGGAATGCCTGGGCTACGTGTTTCTGTATCATATCCCTTTAAGTGTTTTAAGTGAGCTCAGAGGGTGCAGCTCTGGAGGGCAAAGGTGTGGTTGGCCCAGAGTTGGGAGCTCCTAGAACACTCCAGCAGTGGGGCTTGTGCAAGCTCTGTGGTGGAGTCCATTGAGGTTTAATAAAACACCCTGGTTTCAAATAGCGCCCTGGGCTGGTAGTGTAACACTCTTCTCCCCAGGAAGAGGAGCAGCACACTGGTTGTTAGGGCTACTGCAACCTAGAGATAAAATCTGTATTGATTTAAATAGGAGCTGGGTTGGGCTATGCATCATCAGTGATGGTGAACCTCAAGCCTGGCTGCCCATCTGAATCTTGAATCTTGATCAAGCTGTAAATCATAGAACTGGAAGGACCTCGAGAGGTCATCTAGTCCAGTCCCCTGCACTCAAGGCAGGACTAAGTATTATCTATACCATCCTGGACAGATGTTTGTCTAACCTGCTTGTAGCATTGTGGACTCACCCCTGCGGCGCCTCCTGCTGGTTTCTTCCAGGAATTAGCTCTCCAGCCTCCGGAGCGCCCTCTGCAGGCCAGTGTCCTGCTGCCTCTTGGCCCCCCATGTCCCTCCCAGGACCCGGTGCCCCTTTATCTGAGGTGCTGCCCCCTGGCAGTCACCCCTTTCTTTTTGGGTCTCCCCTCCCCAGGGAATCCCCACCCACTATCCCCACCTCACCTCAGTTTAAGGCCACTGCCAGTCATCATCTAGCCCCTGCGCCCTGGGGCAGACTGCAGCATCAGCCTACTCATCACTGGCAAGGGGGGTTTGGACCTGCTGCCTTTGCCTACCCCTGGGCTGCCCTCTGCAACCCCCAGTACCCATTGGCCTTCTGCTAGGCCGCAGCCTGGGGCTATCCAGGCTGGAGCCTCCCCAGCTCCTCTGCCTTTCCCCAGCCCTGCTCCACTCAGGTACCTTGTCTCTAGCTCCCTGCAGCCAGGCCCATCTCCCTCTACAAACAGAGAGAGACTACTGAGATCCTGGCTTCCGGCCTCTTTATACAGTCCAGCTGGGGCCTGATTGGGGCGTGGCCCAGCTGTGGCTGTTTCCCCAATCAGACTAGGGTTTTCTCTCTCAACCCCAGCCCTCTCCAAGGGCTGTCTTTAAACCCCTCAGAGCAGGAGTGGGTGACCACCCCGCTACTCTGCTCTTAAAAATCTCCAATAATGGAGACTCCACATCCTCCCTAGGCAATTTAGTCCAGTGCTTAACCAGCCTGACTGTTAGGAAGTTTTTCCTAATGTCCAACCTAAACCTCCCTTGCTGCAATTTAAGCCCATTGCTTCTTGTCCTATTCTCAGAGGTTAAGAAAAACAATTTTTCTTCCTTCTCCTTGTAACAACCTTTTACATACTTGAAAACTGTTATCACGTCTCCTCTTAGTCTTCTCTTTTCCAGACTAAACAAACCCAATTTTTTCAACCTTCCCTCATAGGTCATGTTTTCTAGCCCTTTAATCATTTTTGTTGCTCTTCTCTGGACTCTCTCCAATTTGTCCACATCCTTCCTGAAATGTGGTGCCCAGAACTGGACACACTACTCCAGATGAGGCCTAATCAGCAGTAGTGTTGTAAGCAAGACATGAGAAGCAATTCTTCTGCTCTACTCCGTGCTGATTAGGCCTTATCTGGAGTAGTGAGTCAACAGTATAATGCTGTTGCAAAAAAAAGCAAACAGCATTATACTATTGACATCATCATTGAAGACCTCCTGGTTAGCCCGGGTGGTCTCTTGCCATACTTCCTATCTTTCCTACGCAGTGGGATAGTTTGCTCTTGTGCCCTTAATAATGTCTCTTTGGAAAAACTGCCAACTGTTTTCTATTGTTTTTCCCCTTAGACTTGCTTCCCATGGGATCTTACCTACCGACTCCCTGAGTTGTCTTGTAAGGAAGCTTGATCATGTGGTGTCAGTACTTCTTGGTTTGGGTTGGGTTCAGCCCACTAATGAAAAATTCAAAACTACTCGTTAACACATAATTAGTGCATCATGAGTCAAACCAGACTTGATGATAACCTGTCTGTTCATTCCCTTTGGGGCACCTGGCATTGGCCACTGTCAGAGGACAGGATACTGGGTTTGATGGACCTTTGGTCTGACCCAGTAGGGCCGTTCTTATGTCCTTTTGTTGCACTTCTTGCATACTGATTTCGTGGCAGGACACTCTGAAAGTCTGCCTTGTGACCAGGATTGCTGCATTTGTAGCATTAGTGGTGTGTAGCAGGGTAAAAGTATTGTGGATGTAGATTTAGGAGCTTTGCGGGTTGCAGTCTCGTATTGGACTGCATTAATCTCTGCAGGCTCAAAGACATCTGGTGTCACAAAAAGTGACTTAGCACAGTGGATAATGCTTTCCACTCACCAGGTGGCTTCTATGGCTTTCTCCAAGGTAGGGCCTTCCATTATGAGGAGTCGTTCTCAAATCTTAGAACTGATCATCTTCATGACAATTTGATCTCTGATCATTTCATCTGTGAAACTAGGAAATTAACAGGTTGCAATGAACTCACATACCGCAGTTATATAGTGGTTGGGCTTGAGGCATCTGTGCATGGGAATAGAAGCTGAAGCTTTCAGCAACATTTGTTTTAATCCTCTACTAATCAGCCATGGCTTGGAGGCAGCATCATATGGAGTTGTATCTTGTTGTTAGCCAGTAGCGGGAAGGAGATGCTTGAAGACTTGTTTCCCTGCAGGATGAGGAACTGAAGCAGTAAGGCTTTCTACTGTCTGGAGTGTAAGTAGTTTCTATAGCAAGCATATAGCTGCTGAAGTAAGACTTGCATCATTACCATGGCTGTGAAGGATCTCCTGGGGTAGGGATGAACAATGATGGAGGCAGAACTTGCATCATGGTAACAAGTAAGGAAGCAAGCTGGAGACATCTGGTGAATTGAGCAAGAAAGGTGAAGAATCAGTTGGTAAGAAATGCTGGTCACAGAAATGGCTGGCTGGCCTTGTAAAGCTGTTTGTGATGCAGCTGGGGTACTCAGAACTGGCTGGGGGAAAAGGAGCACTATGAAAAAATAGGCATTGCTTCTTTACATTTCTCTTCTCAGCAAGTTGCAGTCGCAGATAGCAGCAGGCTTTAGGCCTGTGGAGTTTCCCTGTGAGCAGCAAGTCACAGCAGCAGGAATCATGAGGTACTTGGATAAGTTAAATTTCTGTTTCTCTCTGGTTCTTTCATGCTCATCACCAGTGTGGGGGTTTTTTTGTTTTGCTTTTTTTGGTACCTGAACCTCTTTAAGGAAGACTCAGGAAGCTTGACAATAGCAAAGATGAGGTTTATTCCCCTCGCTCTTGCACAGAGCTCTCATTCTTCCTTCTCTCTCTCCTCTCCCCCTTTGCCCAGTGCATCCTGGGAATTGTAGTTCCTAGACTCAAAGCTAGGATCCACCTGGGGAAAAACACAATTACTTCTGTTTGTATCTGCACCTCGCTAGACACAACACGAAGGCTTGTCCAGTGTTGCCACTGTGGAGAACTGGTACTGCTTGACTGTAAATCGCTTTCTGATGCATAAATCTATTTAAATACTGGAAGATCCCAAACCCCACAAATTGATGATGCATGTGAAAAGCAAAAGCACTGTAATGTTCTTGTGTTCCCACATTGTACTGAACTGCTTGAGGCTGGCTTGCTTGTTTTAGGGTTGGTTGTGGACCAGCCTGGTCCATGGGGTACCTGAGTAGCCTCAGGGCTGATGTAAAATAACAGCTGCCATGGCCCCAATGAGTCATTCAGGCAGGCGAGGATTGCCAAAGCATTAAGGTGCTCTTGCTATGCATGTCTTGCCTGTTAGACGTCTCGGGTGAGGAGACCCTACATCACACAGAAATACTCCTTGTGCTTGGCAATCAACAGTAGCAAGTACCAGGTTACTGGCATGAAGCAGATTGAATCAGGTTGAAATCTGCCCTTAAGTTCTTCCCTTCATGAGTGCTTAGAACCTCGGCATTGCAAAACCTGCATGGACTCCTCAGGTTAGTAGTAACATGCAGTGATCCGTCACTTATTCATTGTTAAATGTGCTAGGGGTATTTCAGCTTTCAGTTTTCATCCCTCTGTGTCCATTCAGATGTTTCTGAGTATTAGCCATTCCTCAGATAACTTTCTTAAGAACATAGAGCCTTACGTACATGAGGAAATAGTATTCCTGTTTATACATGGGGAAACTTGGGCATGGCAGCTAACCTCTGCTTCCCCAGGTGGCCTCTAATTTGAGTGTATAGCTTCTGAAGTCTTACCGCATTTGAAAATCTAGCCTGAATAGGTCTCGGTGATTTTAACTGGCTTTCTGGGTGCTCAAGGCTTTGGAAACCATGTCCAGTGTTTTGGATTTTAGGATCCCAAAATTAGAGGCCACTTGGGCAAGTTCGCTGCTAAGGTTTTAAAAGCCAAGAACAAAATTATTACCTCTAATTATTAAATACATTGGGGATTGGCTAGTTTCCTAGGGTTGGGAGGTGATACTGCAGAAAGCACTGTCCTGTGGAGGCCAGAGTTGAGTTGCTGGGAGGTACCTTTTAAGATTTACTTGTCTGCCCTCTCAGTATGACAAATCCACCCAACACTTATCATATCTGGTTTCTGATTGTTCCCTGGGACAAGCAGCCATGCTAAGAGGCTAAAGGAAACATCTGAGTTGAGATGGCTGAGACTGAGCAGAGGCCGGGGAGGTAACATGGGGCAGGCATCAAGTCTGTCTGACAACTACAAGGAGGTGCTCGGGAGATTGGAAGGGACTTATTCAGTGTGTGTGGCAGGGAGAGGGAGGGAGGTGTCCTGCTGTATGGTTGGACGAGAGAGGCTGTAGACGAGCTTACTGTTGCAAAAGAGGTAAGACTGCAAACATCAGTTTGTGCCTACCAGTTTAATGCTGCATGTGACTGGTTAGTGCTTAGAAAGTGGAACTTGTTCACATCTATTTATCACACGGATTCCTGTATCAAAGTACCGCTGCCCTTCAAGTGGAGCAATGTTTTGATCACATTCTGGAGTGACTTGCCAAATGTTTGTTTATAAATCAGACAAGCAGGAAATGAGTGAGCTTCCATTTGTGTAAATTGATCGTTCTCAACTTTACATACCACAATCCCATGTCATAAAACTTGGTAACCCACCTCCCATCTAGCACTGAAGAGGACCTGGATCAGTTCTTGACCCCTGAGATGTTAATACATGATTAAATTTAAATAACCATGCTGACTGAAAGTGGTGCCGGGTTACAATTTGGACTAAAACGAGAACTTGAAGCAGTTTGGATCGATGTCCATAGAAGTTTTTAGCTTCTAGGCTGCTTCAAACCCAGCCCAAACTGGTAGTGATAGGTGGTGCCTATTTGTTTTGCCTCCATTATAGGAACAGTCTGCCAAGTTTAGTCCCTAGGGGACACATGCCCACATGATAAAAGGTAGGTGGCACTAATGACAAAGGTGTCCAGCAGAGAAGAGACGAGAACTGAGTGGGCATGGAAAAGAGTTTGCTTAGAGTAACGAGGCTTGCACTGATGTGACTGTGTTGGTGAAGCTACACCCATACAACCCCCCTAATGTAGACGCCATATTGGTGCCCGTCACAGCAATGACAAAAGTGTAAGCCGTTAACCTGGTGCAGCTCATCTACTCTGAAGGCTTGTGCCAGTGAAACTACACGGGTACAAAAATACCTCAAATCAAGCAGGCTCTCCCAGGCACTGAAGCACTTCAGGAGAGTTAGTAAGCTCACACATATTGCCTGAGCTGTAGCTGGTACATCCATAGATACAAGAATCTACTGTAGTTGATCCTGACAATTTCCTTGACTTTGAACTTGGCTTCCCTTGAACACCTTTTGAAAATAATTATAGGTCCCTAAAATAAACCACCCTATTCTTTGTATGAAGCACTTGGTACGTGAGCAAGTCATGAAAACAAAGCTTACAGGAGCTCTGAAAATGCGCAAGACACAGATCATGCTTCTTAGCTTTTTTTTAAACTGTTTTTTGGCATGGGAATAATAAGCTTCAGCTCTTTGTATCTATCTTGTTTTCTTCCTGTGGAATTCTCAGCAAATAGCCTGGGTTGGAAGCTACACAATTGTAGTCTGTAAAATGAGAATGGGCAAAACAGGAAAATAACTTTGGTAATGAAAAGATCTCTGTTAATGCATTCATGCTATTTATAGCTTTGGTAGTGGGAGCTCTCCTGCAGAGTCTTTCCATAGAAAGATATTAGCTCAAAATTGGGCTTAAAGTCACAAGCAGCTTAAAAGGAATCTTTCTATTTATAGAGTTTCTTGTTTTCACTAGTTGGTGTTACTGTGGAATTTTTCTCCTTGCTGTCTTAGTGTCTAATTCTGTACTGCAGGGCAAACTCTGTTCCCATTGTATCTTTCATATTGAAACCAGTATTTTATCAACGATATGAAACTGAACAAGTTGAAATGGGTGAAGGAAACAATTAGCTGATCAGTGACTTCTGTATCAGTAGCCTTTCTTCCATGTAGGGTACGTGAAGGGTGTAATGCCTGTCAGTGTAGCAGAATGGCTTACTATTTCTGTCATGGGGCATGAACTGATATTAAGGCTGCCCATGCATGAAGTAACTTGTTAAAATAATGGTGCCATTGCTTATAGCTGTTGTGTGCTTGTGCAGTGGCATACAAGTTTCTGTAGAGTTGGCAGACTGCCTTCAATCAATGCTAGCAAATCTGTGCTTAGGTGGTCAGTAACCTACTGACCAACCTCCGAAGGACTGAGGCTTGGGTTTGGATCTTAATCAAAGCTCTAGTATCTTGCCTGCTAAACTATGCTAACCTCCCTGGTAATACCCCATGATTTTCCAACAGCCTAGACACCCTTACCTTGGTATAATAAGAAGGTAGAACACTTCTCTGCTCCAGCCATGGCAGACCACTGCATCTCTCAAATCTTGGGGGGGCACCTGGCTAGCCTAGTCAATGTCCTCCAACTTTGAGGGTAAGTCTTTAGGCTCACTCCTCCCAAAAATTGACATCTTCTGGGGTGTGGATGGCCTATGTACTCAGCAGTAGAACCCTTAATAGTCCTCTGGGGACTGCACTGGCTGCAGAGAGCTCTTCTCCTAGAGAGTGGAGATTTGTGTTGAAGTAATGAAATGTTTAATTACTGACTGGAAAATCCTGATCCAAACCGCATAGAACCTTAAAGCTTCAGTTCAGGTTTGAGGTTCTTGGTCAAGGCTAAGAATCTGCCACTTCACCTGTTGCTAGTGGTGGAGAATTGGGGCTTGTCTAAACAGCGAGTTGCTCCGGTTTTGCTTCTGCTGATTTTAAACTTGTGCACACCGATGTGTGGACTTGGCTTTACCAGGACAAACTTACTGGATGTAACTTACAAGTGCAAGCTAAACAGATAAACTGGTGCAAAACTGTGTGGTCACTATTACATTGGTTAAAACAACTTAACTAAATGTGTATCAATACCAAGTTGAACCAGGTAAGCTATGGGTGTTACCAGGCCCTAATGTTGATGAAACCAAACACCCAGCCAAAATGTGGCTTTAATAATCAGGAGTGTTGAGGCAGGCAGGGTTTCTGATGTGGTGGGAATGCACATACGGATAATTACTGCAGCATAATACAGACCCTTGACTCGGATGAGCAGGAGGTGTGAGAGGAAGAGGGGGACACGTACCTGGTTAATATGGACTGTGAGGAGACAGCCTCTCATTTCATCGCATGTCTAAATGTGCATAGTATTGCCAGCTCCTGGTGTCAGATAAAATATCAGGCCCCGCAAAGTCACAAGTGGCTGAAAAATGATTTTCCTGAAAGTGTCTGGGTCAGGGGCGGCCAACCTGAGCCTGAGAAGGAGCCATAATTTACCAGTGTACATTGCCAAAAAGCCACAGTAATACGTCAGCAGCCCCCCATCAGTTTCCCCCACCCCTGCTCCCAGCGCCAGCAACCCTGCTGATCAGTGCCTCCCCCTCCCTCCCCACACCTCCTGATCAGCTGTTTCGTGGTGTACAGGAGGCTCTGGGGGCGAGCAGGGAGGAGCAAGGTCACGGCAGGCTCAGGGGAGGGGGCAGGAAGGGGTGGAGTGGGGGCAGGGCCTGTGGCAGAGCCAGGGGTTGAGCAGTGAGCACCCCCCGGCACATTGGAAAGTTGGCGCCTGTAGCTCCAGCCCTGGAGTCGGTGCCTGTACAAGGAGCCACATATTAACTTCTGAAGAGCCGCATGTGGTTCTGGAGCCACAGGTTGGCCACCCCTGGCCCGGGTGGTTTTTTGCCTGCTGGGTTTGAACAGTTGGGGGCATTTGGGTAACACTTTCTAGGTTCTCCATAACCATGAGGGCTAATAACTTTTACTTAAAGGGAAATCCACAATTCTCCCAATTGCAGAGTTCCAGAAATGCCAAATTTTGGAAGATTTGTGACAAAATCACAAGAGTTTGCAATACCGTGGATAGGTGTATTGAGTCTGGCTTTTAAAAGGACAAAGTTTTACTTCTAACAGTGAAGCAGGTCCTAAATATGCAGGGCAGAAAACAAAATTTCTTTACTCATTGAACAAGAACAGAATGGATCCCTCTTTAAAACTATGCAACACAAGTTCCCTCTCTATATAGATCTAACCACTATCAAACCCCACCCTCTGTAGCAGCCTGTCCAAATCCTTATGGCTGGATACCTACTCCTTTTTAGGAGAACTGCAGCATTTCAAAGTACATCTTGTACTTGGCAGTCCTGGCTGCCGTCTCTTGTATAGATGCTCATAAATTCTGGTTCTACATACTGAAACAGCCAGCCTGGTATTACTTGATATAAATCATCTTGTAAAATAAGACTATTTAAGTTTTTGTACAGTAGTAAGTGTTTGAATGCAACACCATTATGCTCCAAATTATTCAAAGTAAGTGCTTGTTAGTGAGGACTTGAGAAATCAGCTAGAAGATGGAAGAGTGAATCTTTTTACAAGCAGGCCATCGCAATGTATTCCCTAGTGTACACTTGTAGAACTGCAGACACTATAATAAAACTTAATGCAGCTCAGTTGTCAAAATGACAAACTAGCTGATATTCATAACTTGTTAAGAGAGCTCAAATTAAAATAGACCTGAGAACGCTGCACAGGCGAAACACGTCGTGACATTGATAGAAATTTGACTTGCAAGTAAAGATTAAAGACTTGATATGGGGAAAAATTCCGATACTGGGAATGTGTAAATCATTTGAACTTTGGCTTTTATTGTGATCGGAAATCTCAGCACGCTCTGACAGTGCAGTTGTTTCCATCTCCCTACAAAAATTAAGGGCTAGGAAATCCATGCACTGCAAGGATTGAGGTGTGAACTTCAAGAGCGGCACTTGGGTGGCTTGTTAACTTGTAGTACAGCAGCTCCAGTCACTGCCCTCCCTCTAAGCACTATTGCGTGTATTGAAAAGGGCTGTGCTGCAAAGGTCTTAGCACCTTGGGATTGTAGTGAAAATGTGCAGTGTCATAAAGTGTGAGATTTTGATGCCTCACTTTCAACTCTGTTTGATACACTTCAAGTCAATTCAACCGATAGGCTGGTTTTATGGCTATGGAATGTTATTAGTCAAGGCAGAAAGTCCGTCATCCTAACCTGAGCACGTGAGACCGTGTGGCTGAAGCTGCAGTAATAGTTATACAGTGCATTTTCCTTAACCTTTACCTCATTGCCAACCTCGAGCTTCAGACCACATCATAAATGTTCCAGATGCTGGAGGACGGACAATGTTAGGATACTTTCAAAGTCCTCTAACTGTAAACCTCCCATGGTTAGAAACGCAACTCCATGCTTAAAACAGTGTTTTGGTGTAATTTAATAAAACGGCAGTTGGGTTTACCAGTTTAGAGTTTGTGTCCTTTTTGATCGCCTTAGCACAGCAAATAGCAAAAGACTGCTGCTAGGCAACAGCTCAGTGTGTGACTTGAAAATACTCCATTTCCCCCCCTTCCTTCAGTCTCCACAACACTTTAGGCCCATTTGGGTAACTTCTTACTCAAAGATCCCCTCTGGGATTGTAGAGCAAGAGCCATTGGGAGATGGCAGAGCAGGACAAAAAGGGTACAGCAAACCCTGCTCATCAGTAGAAGACTTGAGTGCTCCCAATGTGGTTTGGCCCAAACAGCGTCTAAATTCAAGGCACCCCCTT
>NW_020664526.1:837816-855552 GCF_002925995.2 Terrapene triunguis | reverse complement strand
GGTTCTTTAGTTTCCGCATCTGAGTGTTGCTCATTTAAGACTTCTGAAAGTATGCTCCACACCCTCGTCCTTCTCAGATTTTGAATGGCACTTCAGATTCTTAAATCTTGGGTCATGTGCTGTAGCTATTTTTATAAATCTCACATTGGTATCTTTTTTGCATTTTGTCAAATGCAGGTAAAACAGAACAGGAGACATACAATTCTCCCCAAAGGAGAATTGTTTAGCATATCTGGCGCGTAAGTACCTTGCAATGCTAGCTACAAAAGTGCCATGCGAACATCTGTTCTCACTTTCAGGTGACATTGTAAATAAGAAGCAGACAGCAGTATCTCCAGTAAAGATAAACAAACTTGTTTGTCTTAGTGATTGGCTGAACAAGAAGTAGAACTGAGTGGACTTGTAGGACATTGTTTTGTTTTTGAGTGTGATAGGGCTGGGGCTGCCAGGGAGAGACGTCCCTCCTTCCCTGCCCCAGCTCGGGGGCTGCCGAGGCGGGGGGAGAGGGCACATCCATCGCATTAGACAGGTAAGATTACTGATATTAAAATATGAGTTGTGCTTTTATTTGTAGAACAAAAAAAGTTTGTTTTTTTTATATAGCGCTTTTATCCAAAGCACTTAAAAATAGTTAGCTAACCGTACAAACAACATTTGGAAAGATCATTAAGTGGTCCACCAACACTTTCAGCAATTTTCAAGTGGTTTGCCAAAAAGAAGTTTGAGAACCACTGGGTTAGGCAAAACAAGCCAAGCTTCTTAAGTCTTCTCTCAAGGTAGGCTTTCCATTTTTCTGATTGTTCTAGTAGCCCTGTGCACCTGTTCCAGTCTGAATTCATCTTAAACACAGGAGACCAGAACTGCGCACGGTATTCCAGATGAGGTCTCACCAGTGCCTTGTATAAGGGCAATAACACTTCCTTATCTCTATTAGAAACATCTCGCCTGATGCATTCTAGGATTGCATTAACCTTTTTCATGCCCATATCACATGGTCATCTTGTGATTGACCAATACACCCAGGTCTTTCTCTCCTTTCACTTCCAACTGATATAGCCCCAATTTATACCAAAAATTCTTGCTCTTAATCCCTAAGTGCATCACCTTTTACTTTGCAGTATAAATTTCATCCAATTTCTTACTCCAGTTTCAAGGTCGACCAGATCTTCTTGTATGGTATTTTAGTCTTCCTCTGTATTGGGAGGTATTGCCAATTTTGTGTCATGTGCAAATATTAGCACACTCCCACTCTTTGTGCCAAGGTCATTAACAAAAATGTTAAATAAGGTAACCCTTCTGCCAGTCAGAGTTGGCAGCAGCAAGGACTGGGTTCAGTATCTAGGGGCAGAGGTGAAAGTAGGCCGGTACGGAGGACCGGTAAGAAAAGGTGCAGTAGCGTACCGGCAAGAAAATGGAGTATTGTTTCCCTCTCTGACTCCTCCTCCTGGCTCCAGCAATATTGAGGGTCCAGGGGCCCGGCTCCACAAATGTTCGGGGCCGGGTCTCCCCCCTGGCCCCACCTGCTGCCCCCCCGCGCCTCCCCTGAGTGACCCGGCCCCCCTTTGCTTCCTCCATGCACCTCCCTGGATCCGGCTGGAGCAGAGCTTCCATGTGTCTCTCCCCTGAAGCTCCATGCTGCCTGCCTGCATTAACTGCCGCCGCAGGGTCCTAGTGCCCCCCCTCCACTACTGCCAGGGCAGGCTGCTCTTCCCCCTCAGACCCTTTCATTTTCCAGTGGGACCCTCCACCAGTATAGCCGCGCCCCTGCCCGCAGTCACTGCTCTTGCCCCACAATGGACAAGGGGCAGCCCCATCCCCCACCCCCAGTGAGGCTACACTGAGAGGCAGCAGCAGGGGAGGAGGTGCACATGTGATGGCAGCCCCCCGGCATGGCACCCACCACAGGGGAGGCGAGGGGGATTCCTGGACCTGAGAGGGGCCCTAGGAGCACGTTCATAGAATCATAGAATCATAGAATATCAGGGTTGGAAGGGACCTCAAGAGGTCATCTAGTCCAACCCCCTGCTCAAAGCAGGACCAATTCCCAACTAAATCATCCCAGCCAGGGCTTTGTCAAGCCGGGCCTTAAAAACCTCCAAGGAAGGAGACTCCACCACCTCCCTAGGTAACGCATTCCAGTGCTTTACCACCCTCCTAGTGAAATAGTGTTTCCTAATATCCAACCTGGACCTCCCCCACTGCAACTTGAGACCATTGCTCCTTGTTCTGTCATCTGCCACCACTGAGAACAGCCGAGCTCCATCCTCTTTGGAACCCCCCCTCAGGTAGTTGAAGGCTGCTATCAAATCCCCCCTCATTCTTCTCTTCTGGAGACTAAACAATCCCAGTTCCCTCAGCCTCTCCTCATAAGTCATGTGCTCCAGACCCCGAATCATTTTTGTTGCCCTCCGCTGGACTCTTTCCAATTTTTCCGCATCCTTCTTGTAGTGTGGGGCCCAAAACTGGACACAGTATTCCAGATGAGGCCTCACCAATGTCGAATAAAGGGGAACGATCACGTCCCTCGATCTGCTGGCAATGCCCCTACTTATACAGCCCAAAATGCCGTTAGCCTTCTTGGTAACAAGAGCATACTGTTGACTCATATCCAGCTTCTCGTCCACTGTGACCCCTAGGTCCTTTTCTGCAGAACTGCTACCTAGCCATTCGGTCCCTAGTCTGTAGCAGTGCATGGGATTCTTCCATCCTAAGTGCAGGACTCTGCACTTGTCCTTGTTGAACCTCATCAGGTTTTTTTTGGCCCAATCCTCTAATTTGTCTAGGTCCCTCTGTATCCGATCCCTACCCTCTAGTGTATCTACCACGCCTCCTAGTTTAGTGTCATCTGCAAACTTGCTGAGAGTGCAGTCCACACCATCCTCCAGATCATTAATAAAGATATTAAACAAAACCGGCCCCAGGACCGACCCTTGGGGCACTCCGCTTGAAACCGGCTGCCAACTAGACATGGAGCCACATTCAGTGACAGTGGTGGGGGTGAGTGTGCTGCTGGAGGGGAGAAGGGGGTCCCTACCCCAGAGCTTGCTGCTGCCGGCAGGGAGAGGGCTGGGGTGGGGGAGTCCTCTCTGGGTCCAGTCCCAGGGCAGCCTGCCTGCACCCCAAACTTATCCCCAGCCCTGCCCCACCCCAGAGCCCTCATCCCCCCGCACCCCAACCCTCTGTCCTAGCCCTGAGCCTCTCCAACATCCCAAACTCCTCATCTCCAGCCCCAGCCAGAGCCATCATCCCCATGCACCCTAACCCTCTGCCTCAGCCCTGAGTCCCCTCCCACACCCCAAACCCCTCATCCCCAGCCACACCCCAACTCTACCCCCAGCCTCACCCCACAGTCCTCACCCCAAACCCCCTCCCTCTGCACCCCCTCCCATCCCCAAACTCCCTCCCAGAGCCTGCACCCTGCACCCCTCCTGCACCCCAGTCCCCTGCCCCAGCCCAGGGCCTGCACCCCAGACCTCCCCCACCCAAACTCCCTCCCAGAGCCTTGGGCAGGTGGGGGGTGGAGTTTGGGCAGGGGGAGGTTCTGGGCACCACCAAAATTTCTACAAACCTGCCACCCCTGCTGGCAAGAGCTGGTGCGCCATACCGGGGTGGACCGGCTTCCTGAAGCAGCAATTTAAAGGGTTGGAGCCCAGGGCCTTTTAAATTGCTGCCAGAGCCCCGCTGCCAGAGCCCTGGGGTAGCGGCGGTGAGGCTCCGGTGGCGATTTAAAGGGCCCAGGGCTCCTGCCGCTGCTACCACCCCGGGCCCTTTAAATAGTCACCGGAGCCCTGCCGCCGCTACCCCAGGGCTCCAGCAGCAGGGCTCCGGAGACGATTTAAAGGGCCCTGGAGGGTAGCGGCAGCCGGAGCCCCGGGCCCTGCTGCTGGAGCCCCGGGGCTCCGTCAGCAATTTAAAGGGCCTGGGGCTTTAAATCGCCCCCTTTAAATCACCCCTGAACCCCAGGGCTCCCAGCCACCTCTGTATCTGGGAGCTCAGGGGGTGATTTAAAGGGCTTGGGGCTCCCAGCTGCTGCTACCACAGCCCTAGCCACGGGTCCTTTAAATCCTGATTTAAAGGGCCTGGGGATTTAAAGGCCCCGCCTCTTCCGGTGGAGGCCACGCCCCTCCTCAGGACTCCGGAGTACCGGCAAGTCCTTTAAGTTACTTTCACCCCTGTCTAGGGGTTCACTAGATGACAGGAGAGCTCATTCAGACTCTGCCAAAGGTGAAAGTAAGCTGGTCCGGTCTGGTACGGCGTACCGGCAAGAGTCAGTACGCCGTGCCGGACTGGACCGGCTTCCGCAGTGGTGATTTAAAGGGCCTGGAGCTCCAGCCGCTGCGGGGAGCCCCGGGCCCTTTAATTTGCCCCGGAGCTCCCAGCCGCCTGTGCAGCTGGGAGCTCCGGGGTGATTTAAAGGCCCTGGGGCTCCCAGCCACAGCCGGAGCCCCAGGGCCTTTAAATCTTGAAAGGCCCCACCTCTTCCGGTTGAGGCCACGCCCCCACTCAGGACTCCGGTGTACCAGTAAGTCCTTTAAGTTACTTTCACCCCTGGACTCTGCTTACAAAAAGATTGGTTCCAGACTGACCCCTGAGGAACTCCACTAGTAACTTCCTTTCAGCCTGATAGTTGCCTTTCAGTATGACCTGTTGTTGTCTCCCCTTTAACCAGTTCCTTTCCCACCTTTTGATTCTTTAGTTAAACTGAAGATGGGAATTAATACATTTCCCACATGGAACTGTATCAAATGCGTTACTGAGATGCAGATAGATGAAATCTACTGCATTTCCTTTGTCTAGCAAATCAAGTTATATTCTCAAAGAAGAAGGTCAGATTGGTCTGGCACGATCTCCCTTTTGTGAAACCATGTATTTTATTGCAATTACCATTTACCTCTTCCTTTAATTAGTCTTTCAAAATTTGTTCCAAGACCTTGCATGCAACTGAGGTCAAACTAACAGGCCTGTAGGAAAACAGTGATCTGGGAAACTTTCTCTAAATATAGGTACTATATTTGCAATTCTCCAGTGATATGGTATGATGCCCAAGTTTTGGGATTCATTAAAGATCCTTGCTAGTAAGCTTGCAACTTCATGTGCCAGTTCCTTTAATATTCTTGGATGGAGGTTATCTGGGCCTCTGATTTGGTCCCATTAAGCTGTTTGAGTTTGGCTTCCACCTTGGATGTGGTAATTTCTACTTCCATGTCCTTGTTCCCATTAGCCACTGTGTCAGTAGCCACCCCTAAGCTCCTCATTACCCTTATTAAAAATGGAGGCAAAGTATTTGTTTAGGTGTTGGGCCATACCTAGATTATCTTTAATCTCAATGCCATCTTCAGTGTTTATGAAGATGTGTCCCACTTCTTTTCTTTTCATGACTAAAGAATTGTTTTACTATTGGATTTAACTTACTTTGCAAGATCCAACTCTGTGGCTGTTGCTAGTTCTCACTTTTCCCCTATGCTCTTTGACCTCCAAGAGGTAGCTTTCCTTGGTGACCCATTCATCCTTCAATTCCTTCTAGGCTTTCTGTTTTCTCTTAATCTGTTTTTAAGATGCTTGTTCATCCAGTTTGGTCTGGAACCCTTTCCTATTTTCCCCCTTGTTTAGGATGCAGGCTTCAGGTAATTTCTGCAATTTTGACTTAGGTAATTCCAAGCTTCCTCCACATTCAGATCCTTGTTCTTCAGGCCAGTCCACTTCCTTAGCTAATTCCCTCAACTTTTTTTAAAGTTTGCCCTCTTGAAATCTAGAACCCTAGTTGCAGACCTATTTTCGTTTAGCCTTCCATTTAATTTAAATTGAATTAATTCATCAGCACTTGAACCAAGATTGTCCTCTACAGTCCTTGCTACTTAGCAAAACTAAATATAAAATGGCGTCACCTTCTGTTGGTCCCCTTCTAGGATTTGGCTGTTCTGGTTCTTGGGGGAAGCTAGGCTACCTACGAAAAGCATAGGTCTAGGAAATCTGGCTTCTATTCTGCCACTGAGGTCTGAGTCTAGGTCATCTATTGTTCCACTTAAACCTGGAAAATAATTGCTTCCCAGGAGGGCTGTTATACAGAATAATTACATGCAGTATGCAACAATTTTAAATAAAACTGTTTTTCCTTAGCTGATTTTATATGTACAATACAAAACAGTCTAAAAGAGCTTCACTATGACTAGAGGATAAAAAGAGTCACAAAAAAAGAACCTTAATGTGAATAATCCTGAAGTTCCCCTTTCAAAATAAGAGCCCTTGAAATATATATAATTGGAAGTTAACTAGTGATTTGGCTCAACTTCAGAAAAAGTTGACTAAAGTTCATATTTTTAGGGGATGTTTCAGTGGTCAGACAGATGTCTGAAAAACAGAAGTGGTGGTATTACAATGGGAATTGGGTCTTGAACCTTCATTTGCACAGATGGCAACTACTGAACAAACATGAAAGGCATCATTTTGATCTTAGATTTTACCCTGGGGTTACTCTATTGATTTCCCTGGAGTTACTCCTGATATGAGAATTCTGCCCCAAAATCTTGTAAGAGTTTTTAGGGTTTGTTTTGGTATGCCTTGTCAAAAGCTTTCTCCTCTTTATAAGGCTTGAAGTATTCCAGATTGTGGGACAGAAGCAATAGAGTTGAAATCTGTGGCTCCAAGATTTTTCCATGTGAAATATTTTTCTGTTATTGTGAATGTTATTCTATGGGGTGGATTATTAATTGAATTCCCTATCAGGCTTTACTTTCAGGACATGGAGGGCCCAGAGCAAGGATTAGCAGCAGGGGTCCTTATGGCTAATGTGATTAAAAACTACTTAGCTGGAGAAGAGAGAATTTCATTATTCTCCACTGTATTGTTCAGTCGTGATGAGTGCAGTAATGTTAATGATGAGACTCCTACCCCCAGACAGGTCATACATGTTTCATTTAAGCAGTTATAAAAAGAAATCAGCAATATAGCTAGTTATAGGATACTTGCTAAATGTAAGTTATTACCATAGCGCAATATAATTTGAAGAACATCTTTTCATGTACTCTTCTAAGAAGCCAGGTTATCTCCCCCCCCCCCAAAAGTCTAGGCAACTGTTTCCATAGTAGCAGATCAGATGATACAAAGACCCAAACCTGTAAATTCTATCATGGATGTATGGCCCCCCCATTACTGGGACATCTGAGCACCTCAAAATCGAATGTAGTTATCCCCCGCACCCTGTGAGGCAGTTTTTCCTATTTTACAGCGGAGAAACCAAGGCATGGGGACTAAGTGACTTGACACAGGTCACACACAATGCACACACTGATGACAGAGCTGAAAGTTAGGCTTAGGTCTCCAGAGTCCCGGTCCAGTGCCCTATGCAATAGACATGGCTTCTCTCTTTGCATCAGCCTCCAAACACCATTGGCTGACCATTGCCTTTCACTACCAACCTAGCCAATTTGAACTAGTGTCAGAGGTGAACCTAAATATATCGCCCCATTACCAGTTCCTTGACCCTTTGTACCGCTCAACTGATGACTATGAATGACCCTCCTGAGATGTTTTTGGTAATAGAGGAATTCACTAGCTTCATGATAACGCCACAGTCTTAACATCTCTGCACGAGACAGAACACGAACACAAAAGCTCCTTCAAATCTGAGTAGCAGGTGTTTGCATCTCCCTGTATCTGCCTGCAAGATGTGGAAGAGCAAAGTCAACAACTGCAACCAAGCTAATAAGGTCTTTCTGATGGTCTTCCAGTCTATGTGTTCTGGCAAGAGCATGTAAACTTGAAGCACTATCTCTGTGCCTGAGGACTTAGATCAATCAGTTGCCTCTCTGTGTGGTGGTTCCCCTGTTACTTTTTCATTCTTTGCTAGTTTTATAGTAGTTTCTCGTGTAACATGTAAGAAGGGCTTATGTACCATACCATACTTCCAGCTTTGCCATAAAGAACCCTACAAGATATCAGTCATTCTGTAAGTGAAAATGATCTTACCAGAATACTTTCAATGGTATTTTTTTGTTGCTTTATGTAATGGGGTGTCTATCCCACACAGGTGAACAGAGGTTTACACAGGAGTCTGAGAGCTCAGTCAGCCCACCTTCCTGCACCTCATTGATTTGCTATCAGACCCAGCTGGGGGGAAGTGAAAGCTACAGGAGAAGTCTAGGAGAGGGACCCAGACAGAAAAACCTAGGAGAGAAGAGGTGCGGAGTTCCTGCTGTCTGAGAAGAGCCTGGGGGAAGGCCATAAGGCTGGAATTAATCCCTGGCGTGGGCTCTGGAAAGGGGGCACAGCATGGAGGCAGTCTGGAGGGCTTGGTGTTCCAGCAGAGAAGGGAGGAACTGGGAGGATGTAGGGAGAACCTAGAGACCTGTGGACCAAAGGAAAGGCTGGTAGGCACAGGCCACAGGGAAGTGTCACAAAGGGCTTGGAAGCAGGAAGTGGCCCAGAGAAGCAGCATTGTGTCTGGAGGGGCAGACCTAGCCGCTCAACACTGGGTCCCTGGGCCAGAACCAGAGCACAGGTTGGGCCTGGGTTCCCCTCCCATCCCCAAGGAAGGGTGCACATGCCTGGGGTAAGGGCTGTTGAGCTCAGGGTTGGGCTGAAGACTAACTCAAGGATGGGCCAAGGAATAGCCCAAGATGGGACAGAGGTGTAACACTATTAGTTGCACTCTTGTTGCCCTGGAAGGGGAGAGACTTTCAAGTGACTGGCTGAGTTGCGAAAAGAGGCAGACCAAGTAGGACACTATAGGTAAACCTTTGGGTGACTGTTGGCAGGGGGTGCACTATACAGAAAAGAGCTGTTCTGGCATGCTCAGCCCCGATGGAGTGCTCCAGCCAGGAGTTCACTTCTACACCCTACAAAAGTAGATGCCAACAGTCACCACATACTAAGTCCTTGCTCTAAAGAGTTCATGATTTAGTCCAATTGCTAATTTTTTGTATTCCCTGCTTTATTTCTTAGCAGCTCTCTATTCCTATTCTCTAAAGAGTTTCAGGTGCATCCATCTCTATTAACTTTCATTTCAAAACATTTCTTAGTTGATTCTTTGTTGGAGGGGGAAGGAGTGACAGTTTAACAGCACCTAGGACTACCCCATGAATTTCCAGAAGATGTAATACAAATCTGATAGAAGAGACCACGTTCCCTCATTGCCCCCCTCAGCTCTGTCCCTATTACAGCATTTGTTTTTTCTTTCCCCCTTAATCTGTCTACCTCCCTCCCTTCTCCCCACAATTGAAAAATGCAGCAGTTTAAAGATGCCGCTTGCCTGTAAATGTGCCAAATAGGAAGCAGACAAGAAGCATCAAGTCACACCCTCGGGTCATGAAGAGCAGAAAGTGGCCCATATTGAAGGGAAGGATCCGTGCTATAGGTGAAAGAATTCAATATAAAAACAAGGTAATGTCCTCATGGTGAGTCTGGGGCTCTGAAGCATTTGGGACTTGGGGATTATCTGTGTCTGGTTCACTACCCTGCTGTGTTCCTGCTGGTACGATTACCTTGCAATATCTCAAGGGATTTATAGTGAAATCACATAACTGTTCTGTTAACATGTGGTGTGTTTTCCTTGGATTCGCCTTGAGTTCCGTGCTTTGCCCTCTTGTTTCTTTCACGCAGAGAGGAGCGGAATGCCAACTGGCAGTGCTGAGGAATCAGGGCCGCCGGCAGAAGATGGCAACAGAAAGGGTAAAATGAGGTTGTTAGAGCTCTATCTTTTCAGCAGTCAGAAGTGAAAGAGGCATATCGAGTAACTTCTGGAACTCACTGCCACAAGATATCATTGAGGTCAAGAACTTGGTCGGAATTAGACATTTCTATGAATTGGACGGATAGGTGGGGTGGGGGGAAGGAGCGGAGCACATTTTCACTAAGACGAGTTGTTTCCATAATGGATCTCACCACTTGCCTAGCAATTACATGGGCAGTGTTCTGTAGGCTCCTGTGACTATTTGGGAATCTGTCCGTACAACTTCTTATTGTTGGCTGGTGTCATGAAGTTGTTATAAAATTGTTCTAACAGGGAACACATTGATGTGGGTGTGGAATCTACCACTTGCTGACACAGGCGGCTGCCTGTACCTACCTGACCAGGGACAATGGAGAGTTGTTAATCTTAACGACAGTGCTCTGGAGTGAACAATGGGTATGCTAATGTGGTGACCTAAGTGGGGAAACGATTTTGACCTAGTTTCTTTGCAGGGAGTGGATAGAATGGAAGTCTCCAACAGGACGGACAGGTGACAAAGCAGAGGGTTTAAAAAGGACTCAATGGGGAAAGGCTTTTGGAGGGGAAGAGACACGAATGGGAGTTTATTCCAGGGCTCAGGTTGGTCCCCGTTGAACTCTGAGTCATTGCAAACAGTTTCTATAGTCGTAAATGATATGATCACATACTAATTTTTTATTCACGGGACCCCTGCCTTGTTCAATGAATGGGTAGCTGTTCCATTTTGTTCCCATCCTCCTTTTTTGCTATGTAGTCCCAGTCCCACTGCTGAAACCAGCCCTACATACATAATTAATTGACTTCTGGACACTTCTGTGGCGCTTTCACCATAGTATGAATGCTGTACAAACTGCTAATGTACTTCCCTTCACAAATCCTTGAGACCAAGAGCATTATCACCATTTTACAGCTGGGGAACTGAAAGATTACGGACAGATTTATGAAGTGATCACTAATTTTGCATGTCCAGTTTGAGAAGCCTAGGGGCGTTATTAAAGACACACATACACACAAGGGGACGAATTAAGGTTTCACAGGAAATCTTAATTCTAGCATTTTCTTCCTGTTGAGTGTTGAATTTCAACTTGACGTTCTTTTAGCTTAGTTTTCTTGATATGATATTTAGCTCAATTTTTTCTTTACGGGTTTGACTTCTGGTAAATCTAACTTCCCCAAGGGGCTTGAAATTAGTGTATTGCTCACAATCAGGTCTGAGTCCACTCGGCAATGCATCAATTTCCCCGGTTGCTTGCATGATAAAGATATAGTTAACTATTGTCTTCACTTAAAAGCCACTTTCATTTTTATAGAAATAACCAGGCTTCCTTATGACAAAATAGTTAATTGAACTCCATGTCTGCAGGTGATGAAAGTGAGATTGATTTGTAGAACTGTATATGATAATTTAGCAATGCTTGTTGGGCTCTAGCCCGACCCCCTGTATAAGACTTCCTGTTTAACAGGCACTAAAACAAAGTCATTTATAGTTAAAATCAAGTTAAAAAAAAAAATCTTGGACAAGTGTCAGATGGTGCCCACGGTGCTAGGCAATTATGTAAGAGCTGAAACATTCTATAATTACAACTAGCACTGTTCTGTCTACACTGACACTCGAACATACAAACCACCATAATTTCTGCTTCAGTAGAAGATACTGTGGCTTCTAAATTCTAACAGTAACTCTCCAGAATATTTCTGACTGCACAGCCAACATTTTAAAGGGGAGGGGAGCAATAAAGCAGGTGGCCTGCTTTTCAGATGGGCTGAGCCTCCATTGACTCATCAGGATTAATAGGTGGCCAGCCCCTCCTCCAACCTGCAGGTGTTTTGTGAGCACTGAACTTGATTTTTCCCGCCCCCAAAGAACTGAACCAATAGATGTAGAGCAACAGCTGACCCAAGAATTGCCATGCAAATAGTTCTATTGGGCTTTTGTTCAAGACTGGCTTGGAGTGACTCCACTGTTTCCCCTATTTCTTAAGAGGAAGATGTCGTCATCTGTGCTTTGATATTTTCATTAGACATAGCTGCAGGATACAACCAGTATCTTAATTCAGTGCTGAGAGAGGATAGATTCAGTCAAATTACAAACCAGATGCTCCTGTCAATTTAAATTAATTGAAAAGACGCCAGAGCTTTTATTAGACAGCATTATATGGACTTGTATATGGTAGGGATGGTGAGCTTCCCTCTCCCCCGCCCCTGTAAATCTACTTTAAAAATCCTGGTTGCTTTAACTCCAGATGCTTTTTCAGTCTGACTTTTGTGTTGTCAGAACAGCCCTCTAACAAGTACTCTGAAACCTATCTTAGTATGTAACTTACCTTGTAGGTTGGAAGTCCCCTTTTCACAAAAACGATGCTTTTCTCTACCTATTGCATAGCAACAAATGCACTGGCACAAAACAAATAATTCCAGGTGGAGCTGGCAGTGCTGCCTAGAATTAAGAATGCCAGACGCTTCCCATTAGAAGGCTCGGTTTTCACTTGCTGATAACATTTGGCAAATGTTAACAGTTTGGGCTGAAATTCTCCATGCTGGGTGTCTGCCTCAGGCTCGGTTTATTAGGAAAGTTGCAGTGAAATTGGTTCAGTCTGAGAACAAATAATATATGGAGATATACCTACCTCATAGAACTGGAAGGGACCTTGAAAGGTCATTGAGTCCAGTCCCCTGCCTTTGCTAGCAGGACCAAGTACCAATTTTGCCCCAGATCCCTAAGTGGCCCCCTCAAGGATTGAACTTACAACCCTGGGTTTAGCAGGCCAATGCTCAAACCACTGAGCTATCCCTCCCCCTGATTAGGGAAGCTCTATTTTTGCCCATATAAGATTCTAACTGTAATTGGGATGCTCTAGTGCAGGGGTCGGCAACGTTTGGCATGCGGCTCGCCAGGGTAAGCACCCTGGCGGGCCGGGCCAGTTTATTTACCTGCTGACACGGCAGGTTCAGCCGATCGCGGCCCCCACTGGCTGCGGTTCGACGTCTCAGGCCAATGGGGGCGGTGGGAAGCCGCGGCCAGCACATCCCTCGCCCGCGCCGCTTCTCGCCGCCCCCATTGGCCCGGGATGGCGAACCGCGGCCAGTGGAGGCCGCGATCGGCCGAACCTGCCGCGTCAGCAGGTAAATAAACTGGCCCGACCCGCCAGGGTGCTTACCTTGGCGAGCCGCATGCCAAACGTTGCCGACCCCTGCTCTAGTGTCTCATGCTACGGTGCACTCTTGAAATTTAGTAGAATATTTGTATTAATACAAGAGATGTGACTTTTGCCATCCCCTTGAAAATGTGCCCACGTTGAAAGCCTCAAAATCTCCATTCACACAGCTCAGTTAAAGATTTGTTAGAGCCTGTCGGCTAAATTTGCCCAAAATTGTCTGCTCCGGGCATGCTCCAACCGAGGGCTGCAGTTGAGCATGACATTGCATTCTGCCCATTGCCAGGGGTTGCTGTGGTGCTGGGCATCAGAACTGAGCAGGGATATGTTCCTAGGTGCATACTGCTCCTGCTGCAGATGTCCCAGGTGATGAGAGAGAGGTTGCAGCCTGATGGGATGCAGAGGAGGTGAGGAACGAATCAGAGGGATGGGGGAGAAGAGAAGCAGGAGCCTCATTCAGTGCACAGGCCTATTTGGTCCCATGTACATGGTGAATCTGTCTAGTAAAGCAAAAGGGCCTCTCCCTCTTCAGAAACCACAAGGATCAACTAAGCCTGGGGGACAACAAATGAAAAAATAGGGAGGGGAGTCATAGGGAGTGAGGGTCATAGGGTTACAACTAGGGTCCTAGAGTGGGCCACACAGTCCCAGACAGCACCCACTGCTGCTCAAGAGGTCAGGGAGTGAGTGGATGCTGCGCAGAGGAAATCTGCCTGGAGAGGTGAATGGACAAGGGCACAACACTGAGCCCCACAGTCACAGTTGCAAGGAACTCCGCTGTCCAGCCTCCTCCTCTTTGATTAATATATGGCCAACTTGGCTAATGCCAGCACCTCAAGGCATGGCAGGTGACTCAGCACAACCTCAGCAACCCCCAATACCTTGGGCCTTAGGTTTGGGGAGAATGAGGTTGCCAGCCCATCCAATGGTGGCATGAGATGGATGAACTGCAACCCCCAGTGCTGGTGAAAGGCCTAACAGGGAAGGAGGAATGGAAACACCCCCAGTGGCCTTTGTCTTAGCAGGGCCTTTGTCCTGGGAGGAGGAGGAGCCCTTGCCCTGAAAGGTGACAACTGGTAATAGTGCCTAATCCCCAGTGTAGGTGCAGCTACGTTGACAGAAGAATGCTTCCATCCACATAGCTGACTTCATTCGGGGAGATGTTCCTACACAGATGGAAAAATCGCTTCCAGCTATGTAGGTTGCATTTACACTATGGAGCTATGCTGGCATAGTTGCCATTGTGTAGACGCAGCCTCAATCACAACTGCAACCGTTTAATGCCCCAGCCCTGCATTTGCAATCGGTCCCAGAATACCCACCTGACCTAGGTTTGCCAAGCTCAGTGCCTTGAGCAGTAGCCTTCTATTGTTTCGACTGTCACTATAGAGGCATTTAAATTTCCCTTCCATTTAGCACAAAAGAAGGGCTTTAACCAGGTCTACAGTTGTCTATAGATAAGACCCACTTGATGGAAGCTATTAAGTAGATAGGAGGATTAGTGTGATAATGGATATCTCCTTAAAAATTACCTCTCAGAACTGTGGCTTAGGAAATATCTCATCCTGGAAACCTCCAACTCACGGAAAGCTTGGTTCTCCAGGGCAAATGTAGCCAAATGACTCATTGTTTAGATAGAAGCTTGGCTCAGCGACTTTGCTTACCTGGCAGCTAAGGAGTGGCTAATGTTTCAGAGAAGAGGCACCACAGACAAATTGGAGAAGCGTTGGTCTAACTTTTTAGACATCTTTTGATTAATCACTAGTGGGTGGAGCAGACATCACTGGCTATTCCCTTCCTTTTCCTTACCCTCCCTTCCCTTCCCTTTACTTCCTTGTTCTTTGGTCTTTTTGTCTGTTCAATTTATGGTATATTTTACTGATATTTCTGAGAATATTTCTGGAAAAATTTCAGTAAACTATAAATTGAATGACCAGGGAGCACAGTAAAGTGGAATTGTGCTGAATGTGGGTCGCATCCTAGGATATGCTAACGTTGGAGCGATTTGGGGGCTCCTCTCTTCCTTTTCCTAGTTTCTTATTAGAGGTCAGGTATGCCAGAGTGCAAGGTGTAAACTGAAGCTCTGTTAAAAGCAGCCGAGGAAGCAATTCTTCTCTCTACCTGTTGCAAAATCCAATTCCATGCAGGAGCCAAAGAAGCTAGAAACAAAGGAGAGGTGATAAGCTCTTACTAAAACAATATGGCCATTAAATGTTGATGCTCTAAGGGAATATAGAAGATAATTATCTGCTGTAGAAGAAGAAGAAAAGAACACTGGCATTGTGTAACAAGGTGCACTTAAAAAAAAACTTTGGAGAAGATTTAAAAGGATATGTTGAACAGCTGGCGAAATATTAGATTTGCTACATTTCAAAGAGGAAGAAATGTAATGAAGAGAGAACTAATACTGCTGAACAAAGCTTTTGTGACCAGTTAAGCAGGGATGTGAATTATAATGACAGAGGTAGGGGGGAAAGAATCTTACTTTACAAGAAAATAGCTAGGTAAGCGAAAACAGGAAAGACCACCAGAACGCTGGAGAAATAGAAGTGGACATAGAGAATTGTTAATTGCGCTCCTGGAGAGAATAAAGTATTGTTGTATTATCATGGCTAAACAAATGAGTGAATGTTTTCATTTAGCTTGGCAAATGGATGAGTTTGCAGACTGACGGAAACACAAGAACACCATACACTGGACAAATGAGACATATCTGACCAAAAGTATTTTGGGCCTATATCTGAGTTTAAATCTGGTTATGTCAGAGAAAATTGGATGCCTTTAAATAGAACTATCGATGTCAGATTTGGAACACTGGAACTCAATCCCTGATGTTAGGAGGAAACATGGATCCAGACTGGTAGCTGTATCTGGGCCTATATCTAAAGTACAGAACACTGAATCCAAGTGTGTGCAAACCTGGAGGAAAATCAGATGAAGTTATGAATTTGTAACTCAGGCCCATTTCCTTTTATTCTAATTTAGCTTTGTCATCCCAAGACTACAATTGCTTGGAAAAGAGACCAAAAGACTCCTTGTTCCAGTCTTCTCTGATATGTGCCTGACCCTTCATGTGCTCCCTGGGCTCGCAGGAATTGGCCCAGAGATGGTGTACACGGCAGATAAAATTTTCAGGCAGTCTGACTGCTCATGGCGCCCTTGAGTTTTGCAGGTGTTCGGTACCTCCAAAAATAAGGCCCCAAGTAACTTAGTTGTATCGCGTCTTATCCAAAGAGACAGTGCATCTGAATAGCTGTGATGTGGATGCGTGACAAACTAGCAACTTAATCCAGTGTTGAAAGGCCAAGATGGTGAATTTTGTTTAATAAACATCCTAATGAAGTGTAATAAACAGATGCCCCTTTGCTTCAATCTATCCCAATCTCTCCCCCTATAGAGGATTCCTAGAACGTTCAATCCTTAAGAGTCCTCTATTCTAATTCCATTTATAACAGACAATATTTTTGAAGCAACTCCTAAATATAAAATCCTACCTTGTCTTAACACAAGAGGAGTTTGCATTCAAGATGCTTGTCTAAACAGATCGAGCAGCCTTCCCCAGGCTCACAGCTGCAGCCTTTCCCACAGCTGACACTATTCCCTTTGTGGTTCTGAATCAAAGGCAGAGGGAAGGCTGCTAAAAGGCCTGGGCTGACTTCCTGCACTTTCTTAGCTCATCATTACAGCTACTTCTTCAGCCATTCAATGAAATACTGGCAACTCGAAGCAAACAGGGCAGGATTCTGATAACCTCATTGGAAGGAACAAGGTTCTGTAGCTGCCTGTAAGCATTTCTGCCCTTGTAGTACCTTCTGCTACCGCAGTGCTGCTAATTCTTGGGATTTGTGTTGTCTTGTGATAGGTTTTCTTAAAGACCCAGCTCCTAGCAGGGCCAGCTCTAGGTTTTTTTGTTGCCCCAAGCAAAAAAATTTTTGGCTGACACCCTCCCCCCGCCCCCAGCCCTGGGCTCTCTCTCTCTCTCCCCCCCCCTCCATCTGCACCCTCCTGCCGCCCCAGCCCTGGGTCACTGGTAACTCGCTCTCCCAGGGCGGGTCATTCAGCAGGAATTTTGGATGTGCACAGAACACAGACAGGATTGGTTCCCATATGGTTACAGAACTGCAGTAAAGTGGAACAATTTTCAGCATGTGTGATTGGAGGATATCTGGATGCATATTATAAGACTGTCCTACATAAATGAGGAAAAGTTGAGGTGCCTTTATTAGTCTTTTGTTCCATTCTTTGTTTCTATGGGGAATTTGCCAATGCAATATCACTGTCTTCCTTTTAAACAAATAAAACTAAAACTTAAAAAAAAAAAAAAAAAAAAGCAATGGCTGTTGAAAATAGCAATTCCAGTCCTCATAACCACTGGGAAGCATTTCTTGCTCAATTTATTCTACTTTTTCTACAGCAAGTTACAGTGGATCAGTATATTTGATTTGGGAGAAATAAAGTAACAGCTGCTCAAATTGCGCTTGAGCACTCCTGAATTTTGAGGTGTTCAAATCTGGAAGGCAGGTGCTAGATTCCCTTTCTGAATATTAGCTAAATCTGGAAAAGAAAAGTCAATTTCTGCTTCCATGGCTCAGAAGTGTAAATCCTCCTATGTGCCTGGTACTGTATCTAAAGCTGCCCAGGTCCAGGGCCTCCCCTCCCTTACTTTTCATTTTAAATTCTAGTGGGATTTCCCTTGCTAGGCTTCAGATAGAGAGGTGCACTGTCCATTTAGTCCACCCAATTCTTTCTTTGGGGGAGAGCCTAGGGCTGGGACAGCAGGAGGTGTGGGTGCGGGGGAGGGGGGGGAGAGCCCAGGGCTGGAGCGGCAGGAGGTGCAGGTGGGGGCCAGAGCTGGGGTGGCAGGAGGTGCGGGGG